>NC_046158.1:17348999-17648999 GCF_011064425.1 Rattus rattus
CAGGCCTGAACAGATACAGAAAGATAGAAATAATTCCATGTGTCCTATCAGACGACCCACGGGCTAAAACTGGTCTTCAATAATAATAAAGGGAAGAACACCCACATATACAGGTAGTTGAACTATGCTCTACTCAATGATAACATGGTCAAGGAAGAAATAAAGAAAGAATTAAGACTTCTTAGAATTTAATGAAAATGAAGGTACAACATACCCAAACTTATGGGACACAATGAAAGCTGTGCTAAGAGGAAAACTCATAGCTGTGAGTGCCTGCAGAAAGAACCAGGAGAGAGCATATATCAGCAGCTTGACTGCACACCTCAAAGCTCTAGAACAAAAAGAAGAAAATACACCCAGGAGTAGAAGGCAGGAAATAATCACACTCAGAGCTGAAATCAACCAAGTAGAAACAAAAAGGACCAGATAAAGAATCAACAGAACGAAATGTTGGTTCTTTGAGAAAATCAAGATAGACAAACCGTTAGCCAGACTAACGAGAGAACACAGAGAGTGTGTCCAAATTAACAAAATCAGAAATGAAAAGGGAGACATAACTACAGAATTAGAGGAAATTAAAAAAATCATCAGATCCTACTACAAAAGCCTATATTCAACAAAACTTGAAAATCTGGAGGAAATGGACAATTTCCTAGACAGATACCAGGTACCGGTTAAATCAGGAACAGATGAACCATTTAAACAACCCCATAACTCCTAATGAAATAGAAGCAGTCATTAAAGGTCTCCCAACCAAAAAGAGCCCAGGTTCAGATGGGTTCAGTGCAGAATTCTATCAGACCTTCATAGAATACCAATATTATCCAAGCTATTCCACAAAATTGAAACAGATGGAGCACTACCAAATTCCTTCTATGAAGGCACAATTACTCTTATACCTAAACCACACAAAGACCCAACGAAAAAAGAGAACTTCAGACCAATTTCCCTTATGAATATCGACGCAAAAATACTCAATAAAATTCTGGCAAACCGAATCCAAGAGCACATCAAAACAATCATCCACCATGATCAAGTAGGCTTCATCCCAGGCATTCAGGGATGGTTTAATATATGGAAAACCATCAACGTGATCCATTATATAAACAAACTGAAAGAACAAAACCACATAATCATTTCATTAGATGCTGAGAAAGCATTTGACAAAATTCATCACCCCTTCATGATAAAAGTCCTGGAAAGAACAGAAACAAGGCCCATACCTAAACATAGTAAAAGCTATATACAGCAAACCATAGCTAATATTAAACTAAATGGACAGAAACTTGAAGCAGTCCCACTAAAATCAGGGACTAGAAAAGGCTGCCCACTCTCTGCCTACTTATTCAATATAGTTCTCGAAGTTCTAGCCAGAGCAATCAGACAACAAAAGGAGATCAAAAGGATACAAAGTGGAAATAAAGAAGTCAAAGTGTCACTATTTGTAGATGATATGATAGTATATTTAAGGGATCCCAAAAGTTCCACCAGAGAACTACTAAACCTAATAAACACCTTCAGAAAAGTGGCTGGGTATAAAATTAACTCAAATGGGTAGCCTTCTTCTACACAAAAGAGAAATAAGCTGAGAAAGAAATTAGGGAAATGATACCCTTCATAATAGTCCCAAATAATATAAAATACCTCAGTGTGACTTTAACCAAACAAGTAAAAGATATGTATGATAAGAACTTCAAGCCTCTGAAGAAAGAAATTGAAGAAGACCTCAGAAGATGGAAAGATTTCCCATGCTTATGGATTGGCAGGATTAAAATAGTAAAAATGGCCATTTTACCAAAAGCAATATACAGATTCAATGCAATCCCCATCAAAATACCAATCCAATTCTTCAGAGAGTTAGAACAATTTGCAAATTCATCTGGAATAACAAAAAACCCAGGATAGCTAAAACTATCCTCAACAATAAAAGGACTTTTGGGGGAAATCACTATCCCTGAACTCAAGCAGTATTACATAGCAATAGTGATAAAAGCTGCATGGTATTGGTACAGAGACAGACAAATAGACCAATGGAACAGAATTGAAGACCCAGAAATGAATCCACACACCTATGGTCACTTGATTTTTGACAAAAGAGCCAAAACCATCCAATGGAAAAAAGATAGCATTTTCAGCAAATGGTGCTGTTTCAACTGGAGGTCAGCATGTAGAAGAATGCATATTGATCCATGCTTATCACCCTGTAGAAAGCTTAAGTCCAAGTGGATCAAGGACATCCACATCAAACCAGATACACTCAAACTAATAGAAGAAAAAGTGGGGAAGAGTCTCAAACAGATGGGTACAGGAGAAAGTTTCCTGAACAAAACACCAATGGCTTATGCTCTAAGATCAAGAATTGACAAATGGGATTTGATAAAACTACAAAGCTTCTGTAAGGCAAAGGACACTGTGGTTAGGACAAAATGACAACCAACAGATTGGGAAAAGATCTTCACCAACCCTACAACAGATAGAGGCCTTATATCCAAAATATACAAAGAACTCAAAAGTTAGACTGCAGGGAGACAAATAACCCTATTAAAAAATGGGGTTCAAAGCTAAACAAAGAATTCACAGCTGAGGAATGCCGAATGGCTGAGAAACACCTAAATAAATGTTCAACATCTTTAGTCATAAGGGAAATGCAAATCAAAACAACCCTGAGATTTCACCTCACACCAGTGAGAATGGCTAAGATCAAAAACTCAGGTGTGACAGCAAATGCTGGTGAGGATGTGGAGAAAGAGGAACACTCCTCCATTGTTGGTGGGATTACAAACTGGTATAACCATTCTGGAAATCAGTTTGGAGGTTCCTCAGAAAATTGGACATTGAACTACCTGAGGACCCAGCTATACCTCTCTTGGACATATACCCAAAAGATGCCCCAACATATAAAAAAGACACGTGCTCCACTATGTTCATCGCAGCCTTATTCATAATAGCCAAAAACTGGAAAGAACCCAGATGCCCTTCAACAGAGGAATGTATACAGAAATTGTGGTACATCTACACAATGGAATATTGCTCAGCTACCAAAAACAATGACTATGAAATTCATAGGCAAATGGATGGAACTGGAAAATATCATCCTGAGTGAGGTAACCCAAGCATAGGAAAACACACATGGTATTCACTCATTGATAAGTGGCTCTTAGCCCAAATGCTTGAATTACCCTAGATGCACAGAACACATGAAACTCAAGATGGATGATCAAAATGTGAATGCTTCACTCCTTCTTTAAAAGGGGAATGAGAATACCCTTGGGAGGGAATAGGGAGGCAAAGTTAAGAACAGAGGCAGAAGGAACACCCATTCAGAGCCTGCCCCACATGTGGCCCCTACATATATAGCCACCCAATTAGATAAGATGGATGAAGCAAAGACGTGCAGGCTGACAGTAACCGGATATAGATCTCTCCTGAGAGACACAGCCAGAATACAGCAAATACATAGATGAATGCCAGCAGCAAACCACTGATCTGAGAATGGGACCCCTGTTGAGGGAATCTTAGAAAGGACTGAAAGAGTTTGCAGGGGCCCCATATGAGCTACAATGCCAACCAATCAGAGCTTCCAGGACTAATCCACTACCCAAAGACTATACATGGACTGACCCTGGGCTCCAACCTCATAGGTAGCAATGAATAGCCTAGTAAGAGCACCAGTGGAAGGGCAAGCCCTTGGTCCTGCCAAGACTTAACCTCCAATGAACGTGATTGTTGGGGGGAGGGTGGTAATGGGGGGAAGATGGGGAGGGGAATACCCATACAGCAGAGGAGGGGGATGTTGACTTGGAAACCGGGAAGGGGAATAACAATAGAAATGTAAAGAAGAAATACTCAAGTTTATAGAGATAGAATGAAAAAAAAAACGAATTATAGGAAAACAAAACCAAACAGGTGAAGGAATGGAATAAAACCATCCAAGATCTAAAAAGGAAATAGAAACAAAATCATAAAGGGAGACTATCCTGGAGATAGAAAACGTAGGATAGAGGTCAGGAGTCACAAAGGCAAGCATTGCCAACAGAATACAAGAGGTAGAGGAGAGAACCTCAGGGGCAGAATATACCACAGAATACATTGACACACCAGAAAAGAATATGTAAAACACAAAAAGTTCCTAACCCAAAATATTCAGGAAATCCAGGACACAATGAGAGGATCAAATCTAAGGGTAAGAGGTACAGAAGAGAGTAAAGACTCTGAACTTAAATGTACTAGTAAATATCTTCAACAAAATTATAGAGGAAACTACTCTAACCTAAAGAAAGAGATGCCCATAATCATACAAGAAGTCCATAGAACAACGAGCACAGGAAATAACGAGCACTATTCCTTAATATCATTTAAGATCAATGGACTCAATTCCCCGACAAAAAGACAAAGGCTAACAGACTGGATATGTAAATAGGACCTAGCATTTTATTGCCTATGGGAAACACACCTCAGTGATAAAGACAGAAACTACCTCAGAGTAGAAAAACAACTTCCCAAGCAAATGGTCCCAAGAAACAAGCTGGAGTAGCCATTCTAATATCAAAAAAATTGACTTCCAACCAAAAGTTATCCAAAAAGATAAGGAAAGACACTTCATTTTTATCAAAGAAATAATCTACCAAGATGAACTCTAAATCCTAAATATCTATGTTCCAAATGCAAGGCCATCTACTTCCATAAAAGAAACTTTATTAAAGCTCAAAGCACACACTGCACCTCACACAGTATTAGAGACTTCAAAACCCCACTCTCAACAATGAAAAGTCATGGAAACAGAAACTAAAGAGAGAGACAAAGAAACTAACAGAAGGTATGAACCAAATGGATTTAACACACCTATCGGATATTTCAACCTCAAAAGAAGGTACCTTCTCAGTAGCTCATCGTACTTCTCAAAAATTGATAATATAATTGGTCACAAAACTGGTCTCAACAGATACAGGACAATTGAAATAATGCCATGCATCCTATCAGATCACCATAGACTAAGGCTGGTCTTCAATAACAACAAAAACCAGAAAGCCCACATACACACATGGAATTTGACCAATGCTCTAGTCAGTTATAACTTGGTCAAGGAAGAAATTAAGAAAGAAAGACTATGGGACACAATGAAAGCTGTGCTGAGAGGAAAACTCAAAGCTCTGAGTGCTTCTATAAAGAAATTAGAAAAAGCATACACTAGCAGCTTGACAGCACACCTAAAAGCCCTAGAACAAAAAGAAGTAAATACACCCAAGTGGAGTAGATGGCAGAAAGTAATCAAACTCAGGGCTGAAGTCAACCAAGTAAAAACAAAAAGGACTACATAAGAACCACCAAAATCAGGAGTTGGTTCTTCAAGAAATCAACAAGATAGATAAACCCTTAGCCAGACTAACCAGAGGGCACAGAGATAGTATCCAAATTAACAAAATCAGAAATGAAAAGGAAGAAATAACTGAGGAAATTAAAAAAAAAATCATCAGATCTTACTATGAAAGACTATGTTCAACAGAAATGGAAAATCTAGAAGAAATGAACCATTTTCTAGACAGATGCCAGGTATTAAAGTTAAATCAGGAACAGATAAACCATCTAAACAGTCCCATATCTCCTAAAGAAATAAAAGCAGTTATTAAAACTCTCCCAAGCGAAAAAGCCCAGGACCAGATGGGTTTAGTGCAGAGTTCTATCAAACCTTTGTGGAAGACCCAATACCCATACTGTCCACAAAATAAAGACAAAAGGAAGACTATCAAATTCCTTCTATAAAGCCACAATAATGCTTATAACTAAATCACACAAAGATCCAACAAAGAGAACTTCAGATGAATTTCCCTTATGAATATCAATGAAGGGGTTGGGGATTTTAGCTCAGTGGTAGAGCACTTGCCCAGCAAGCCCAAGGCCCTGGGTTCGGTCCCCATCTCCGAAAAAAAAAATCAATGAAAAATTACTCAATAAAATCCTTGTAAACCGAATCCAAAATGATCAAAATGATCATCTATCATGATCAAGTAAGTTTCATCCCAGGGATGTAGGGATGTTTCAATATGAAAATTCATCAATATAGGTAATCTACTGTGTAAACAAATTAAAAAGAAACCACATGTTCATCTCATCTCTGGGAAAGCATTTGCAAAATTCAACACCCCTTTATGTTAAAAGTTTTGGAAATATCAGGAATTCAAGGCCCAAACCTAAACATAGTAAAAGCAGTATACAGCAAACCAGTAGCAAACATCAAACTAAATGGAGAGAAATGTGAAGCTATCTCACTGAAATCAGGGGCTAGACAAGGCTGCCCACTATTTCTCTACTAATTCTATATAGTACTCAAAGTCCTAGGCAGAGCAATCAGACAACAAAATGAGGTCAAAGGGATACAGATTGGAAAGGAAGAAGTCAAAATATCACTATTTGCAGATGATATGATAGTATATTTAAGTGACCCCAAAAGTTCCACCAGAGAAGTACTAATCCTGATAAACAACTTCAGCAAAGTGGCTGGATATAAAATTAACTCAAACAAATCAGTAGCCTTCCTCTACTCAAAGGATAAACAGACTGAGAAAGAAATTAGGGAAATGACACTCTTCACAATAGTCAAAAATAAATAATATCTTGGTATGACTCTAACCAAGCAAGTGAAAGATTTGTATAACAAGAACTTCAAATCTCTGAAGAAAGAAATTGAAGATCTCAGAAGATGGTAAGATCTTCCATGCTCATGGATTGGCAGGATTAATATAGTAAAACTGACAATTTTGCCAATAGCAATCTACATATTCCAATAGCAATCTACATATTCAATGCAAACCCCATCAAAATTCTAACTCAGTTCTTCATAGAGTTAGAACAATTTAAAAATTCACTTGGAATAACAAAAACCCCAGGATAGTGAAAACTATCCTCAACAATAAAAGAACTTCTGGAGGAATCACCATCCCTGACCTCAAGCAGTATTACAGAGCAATAATGATAAAAACTCCATGGTATTGGTATAGAGACAGGCAGGTAGATCAGTAGAATAGAACTGAAAACCCAGAAATGAACCCATACACCTATGGTCACTTGGTCTTTGACAAAGGAGCTAAAACCACCCAGTGGGAAAAAGGTAGCATTTTCAACAAATGGTGCTCATTCAGCAGGATGTCAGCATGCAGAAAAATGCAAATCAATTGATTCTTATTGCCATGTAAAAAGCTTAAGTCTAAGCAGATCAAGGACCTACACATAAAACCAGATGCACTCAAATTAATAGAAGAAAAAGTGGGGAAGAGCCTTGAAAACATGGGCACTTGGGAAAGTTTCCTGAACAGAAAACCAATGGCTTATCCTCTAACATGAAGAATTGAGAAATAGGACCTCATAAATTTGCAAAGCTTCTGTAAGGCAAAGGACACTGTCATTAGTACAAAACAGCAACCAACAGATTGGGGAAAGGTCTTTAAAAGTCCTACATCTGATAGAGGGCTAATATCCAATATATACTGAGAAGTCAAGAAGTTAAGAGTCCAGAGAGTCAAATAATCCTATTTAAAAAATGGGGTACACAGCTAAGCAAAGAATTATCAACTGAGAAATATCAAATGTTTGGGAAGTACCTAAAGAAATGTTCAACATCTTTATTCATCAGGGAATTGCAAATCAAAATATCTCTGAGATTCCACCTCACACCAGTCAGAATGGCTAAGGTAAAATATTCAGGTGACAACAGATGCTAGAGAGGCTGTGAAATGAGCACTCCTCCATTGTTGGTGGAATTGTAAGCTGGTACAACTTTGGAAATCAGTATGCAGGTTCGTCATAAAATTGGATATAGTACTACCTGAGGTTTCAACTATACAACTCATGGCTTTATACCCAAATGATGCTCCAACATATAACAAGGACACATGATCCACTATGTTCACAGCACTCTCCTTTATAATAACCAGTAGCTGGAAAGAATCCAGATGTCCTTCAAGGGAGGAATGGACACAGAAAATGTGGTACATCTACACAATGGAATACTACTCAGTTATTAAAAACAATGACTTTATGAAATCTATAGGCAAATGTCTGGAACTAGAAAATATCATCCAGAGTAAGGTAATCCAAACAGAAAAAACATGCACATGGTGTGCACTCACTGATAAGTGGATATTAGCCCAAAGGCTAGAATTTACCCAAGATACAATCCACAGACCACATGAAGCTCAAGAAGAAGGAAGAGCAACATGAGGATGCTTCAGTCCTTAGATGGAGGAACAAAAATATTCATAGGAGGAGATATGGAGAGAATATTTGGAGCACAGACTGAAGGAATGACCATTTAGAACCTGCCCCACTTGGGGGTTCAGTCCATTTATATACGGTCACCAAACTTTGACAATATTGATGAAGCTAAGAAGTGTATGCTGACAGGAGGCTGATATAGATGTCTCCTGAGAAAACTCAGCCAGAGCAGGAAAAATTCAAATGCGAATGTTAGCAGCAAAATATTGAACTGAGACAGGATCCCCATTAGAGGAGTTAGAAAAAGCTGAAGGCTCTTGCAACACCCTAAGTACAACAATACCAACTAACCAGAGCTCCCAGGGACTAAACCACTACCCAAGAGTAGACATGGACAGACCTGTGACTTCAGCTGTAGTAGAGTATGGCCTTGTTGGGAACCAATAGGAGGAGAAGTTGCACTCCCCAGTGAGGAGGAATATCAGTGCACAGAGGCAGGAAGGGGTGGTTGTTTGGGGAGGGGGAACACCCTCATAGAAGAAGAGTGAGGGGAATGGGATAGGAGGCTTATGGATGGGAAACCTGGAAAGGGAATAACATTTTAAATGTAAATAAAAAATATCCAATAAAAATAGGAAGAGGCAGAGAGAGAGCTCACCGCCCAGACAGGTTGGCACTCCTGAGACTAGAGAGCAGGAGACCACCAATATCTGGGGCACTGCCCACCTACTGCCCACATCCCTGGCCCAAGAGGAAACTGTTTTTATTTTTATATATACATACCTCTGGGAACCAGAAGAAATAAAAAATATCCAATAGGGGCACTGGAGCTACCGCCGATAGGTCCCCTGTGCTCCAGATAGACCATCCCCTGGACCTGAAGGGACCCTCTGGGAATAAAGATAGGGGCAGTTCTCTGCACCCAAAGGGACCCGGGGGGAGGGAGAGCTAAACCATCAGAAGGGCAGACAAGCCTGGGAAGCAAGAAGAGACTACACTCTGCCCACATTTCTGACTCCAGAGGAAAACACCTAATGCCATCTGGGACCCTGGTACACAGGGGATCCCAGAAAAGGTGGCCCAGGCCCTCCTGGTTGCCACTCTCAAGGAGAGCTCAAAAGCAACACCCCACGAGCAAACTTGAGCCATGGGACCACAGGCAAGACCAACTTTTCTGCTCCCAGCGACCTGCCTGGTGGACTCAGGACACAGGCCCACAGGAAGAGCTGAAGACCAGTAGACAGGAAAGACTATACACCTGAAAGCAGAACACTCTGTTCTCATAACTGGCTGAAAGAAAACAGGAAAACAGGTCGACAGCACTCCTGACACACAGGCCTATAGGATGGTCTAGCCACTGTCAGAAATAGCAGAACAAAGTAGCACCAGAGACAATCTGATGGGTAGAGGCAAGCGCAGGAACCCAAGCAACAGAAACCAAGACTACATGGCATCATTGTAGCCCAATTCTCCCACCAAAGCAAACACTGAATATCCAAACACCAGAAAAGCAAGATCTAGATTTAAAATCATATTTGATCATGATGCTGGAGGACTTGAAGAAAGACATGAAGAACTCCCTTAGAGAAATGCAGGAAAACAAAAATAAACAAGTAGAAGCCTATAGAGAGGAATCACAAAAATCCCTGAAAGAATTCTAGGAAAACACAATCAAACAGTTGAAGGAATTAAAAATGGAAATAGAAGCAATAAAGAAAGAACTCAGGGAAACAACACTGGATATAGAAAAACAATGGAAGAGACAAGGAGCCTTAGATACAAGCATCACCAACAGAATACCAGAGATAGAAGAGAGAATCTCAGGAGCAGAAGATTCCATAGAAATCATCAACACAACTGCCAAAGATAATGTAAAACGGAAAAAGCTACTGGTCTAAAACGTACAGGAAATCCAGGACTCAATGAGAAGATCAAACCTAAGGATAATAGGTATAGAAGAGAGTGAAGACTCCCAGCTCAAAGGACCAGTAAATATCTTCAACAAAATCATAGAAGAAAACTTCCCTAAACTAAAGAAAGATATGCCCATAAACATACAAGAAGCCTACAGAACTCCAAATAGATTGGACCAGAAAAGAAACTCCTCCCGACACATAATAGTCAAAACACCAAATGCACAAAATAAAGAAAGAATATTAAAAGCACTAAGGGAAAACGGTCAAGTAACATATAAAGGCAGATCTATCAGAATCACACCAGACTTCTCGCCGGAGACTATGAAAGCCCGAAGATCCTGGACAGATGTCATATAGAGCCTAAGAGAACACAAATGCCAGCCCAGGTTACTGTATCCTGCAAAACTATCAATTAACATAGATGGAGAAACCAGGATATTCCATGACAAAACCAAATTTACACAATATCTTTCTACAAATCCAGCGCTACAAAGGATAATAAATGGCAAAGCCCAACATAAGCAGGCAAGTGACACCCTAGAAAAAGCAAGAAACTAATCATCTAGGCAACAAAACAAAGAGAAGAAAAGCACACAAACATAATCTCACATCCAAATATGTATATAACAGGAAGCAATAATCACTATTTCTTAATATCTCTCAACATCAATGGTCTCAACTCCCCAATAAAAAGACATAGATTAAAAAACTGGATAAGCAATGAGTACCCTGCATTCTGCTGCCTACAGGAAACACACCTCAGAGACAAACACAGACACTACCTCAGAGTGAAAGGCTGGGAAACAACTTTCCAAGCAAATGGTCAGAAGAAGCAAGCTGGAGTAGCCATTCTAATATCAAATAAAATCAATTTCCAACTAAAAGTCATCAAAAAAGTTAAGGAAGGACACTTCATATTCATCAAAGGAAAAATCCACCAAGATGAACTCTCAATCCCAAATATCTATGCTCAAAATACAAGGGCAACTACATACTTATAAGAAACCTTACTAAAGCTCAAAACACACATTGCACCTCATACAATAATAGTAGGAGATTTCAACACCCCACTCTCATCAATGGACAGATCATGGAAACAGAAATTAAACAGAGATGTAGACAGACTAAGAGAAGTCATGAACCAAATGGACTTAACAGATATTTATAGAACATTCTACTCTAAAGCAAAAGGATATACCTTCTTCTCACCACCTCATGGTACTTTCTCCAAAGTTGACCATATAATTGGTCATAAAACAGGCCTCAACAGATACAGAAAGATAGAAATAATCCCATGCATCCTATCAGACCACCACAGGCTAAAGATGGTCTTCAATAACAATAAGGGAAGAACAGCCCACATATACATGGAAGTTGAACAATGCTTTACTCAATGATAACCTGGTGAAGGAAGAAATAAAGAAAGAAACTAAAGACTTCTTAGAATTTAATGAAAATAAAGGTACAACATACCCAAACTTGTGGGACACAATTAAAGCTGTGCTAAGAGAAAAACTCATAGCTCTCAGTGCCTGGAGAAAGGAACAGGAGAGAGCATATGTCAGCAGCTTGACAGCACACCTAAAAGCTCTAGAACAAAAAGAAGCAAATATACCCAGGAGGAGTAGAAGGCAGGAAATAATCAAACTCAGAGCTGAAATCAACCAAGTAGAAACAAAAAGGACCATAGAAAGAATCAACAGAACCAAAAGTTGGTTCTTTGAGAAAATCAACAAGATAGATAAACCCCTAGCCAGACTAACGAGAGGACACAAAGAGTGTGTCCAAATTAACAAAATCAGAAATGAAAAGGGAGACATATCTACAGAATCAGAGGAAATTCAAAAAATCATCAGATCCTACTACAAAAGCCTATATTCAACAAAACTTGAAAATCTGTAGGAAATGGACAATTTCCTAGACAGATACCAGGTACCAAAGTTAAATCAGGAACAGATGAACCATTTAAACAACCCCATAACTCCTAATGAAATAGAAGCAGTCATTAAAGGTCTCCCAACCAAAAAGAGCCCAGGTCCAGACGGGTTTAATGCAGAATTCTATCAAACCTTCATAGAAAACGTCATACCAATACTATCCAAACTATTCCACAAAATTGAAACAGATGGAGCCCTACCGAATTCCTTCTATGAAGCCACAATTACTCTTATACCTAAACCACACAAAGACCCAACAAAGAAAGAGAACTTCAGACCAATTTCCTTATGAATATCGATGCAAAAATACTCAATAAAATTCTGGAAACCAAATCCAATGGCACATCAAAACAATCATCCACCATGATCAAGTAGGCTTCATCCCAGGCATGCAGGGATGGTTTAATATATGGAAAACCATCAACATGATCCATTATATAAGCAAACTGAAAGAACAAAACCCCATGATCATTTCATTAGGTGCTGAGAAAGCATTTGCCAAAATTCAACACCCCTTCATGATAAAAGTCCTGGAAAGAATAGGAATTCAAGGCCCATACCTAAATGTATTAAAAGCCATACACAGCAAACCAGTCACTAACATTAAATTAAATGGAGAGAAACTTGAAGCAACCCCACTAAAATCAGGGACTAGACAAGGCTGCCCACTCTCTCCCTACTTATTCAATATAGTTCTTGAAGTTCTAGCCAGAGCAATCCGACAACAAAAGGAGGTCAAGGGGATACAGATCGGAAAAGAAGAAGTCAAAATATCACTATTTGCAGATGATATGATTGTATACTTAAGTGATCACAAAAGTTCCACCAGAGACCTACCAAACCTGATAAACACCTTCAGCAAAGTGGCTGGGTATAAAATTAACTCAAATAAATCAGTAGCCTTCCTCTACACAAAAGAGAATCAAGCTGAGAATGAAATTAGGGAAATGACACCCTTCATAATAGTTCCAAATAATATAAAATACCTTGGTGTGACTTTATCCAAGCAAGTAAAAGATCTGTATGATAAGAACTTCAAGCCTCTGAAGAAAGAAATTGAAGAAGACCTCAGATGATGGAAAGATCTCCCATTCTCATGCATTGGCAGGATTAATAAAGTAAAAATGGCCATTTTACCAAAAGCGATCTACAGATTCAATGCAATCCCCATCAAAATACCAATCCAATTCTTCAGAGAGTTAGACAGAACAATTTGCAAATTCATCTGGAATAACAAAAAAACCCAGGATAGCTAAAACTATCCTCAACAATAAAAGGACTTCCAGGGGAATCACTATCCCTGAACTCAAGTAGTATTACAGAGCAATAGTTATAAAAACTGCATGGTTTTGGTATAGAGACAGACAGATAGACAAGTGGAATAGAATTGAAGACCCAGAAATGAACCCACACACCTATGGTCACTTGATTTTTGACAAAGGAACCAAAACCATCCAATGGAAAAAAAGATAGCCTTTTCAGCAAATGGTGCTGGTTCAAGTGGAGGTCAATGTGTAGAAGAATGAAGATCGATCCATGCTTATCACCCTGAACAAAGCTTATGTCCAAGTGGATCAAGGACCTCCACAACAAACCAGATACACTCAAACTAATAGAAGAAAAAGTGGGGAAGCATCTCAAACACATGAGTACAGGAGAAAATTTCCTGAACAAAACACCAATGGCTTATGCTCTAAGATCAAGAATCGACAAATGGGATCTCATAAAGTTGCAAAGCTTCTGTAAGGCAAAGGACACTGTGGTTAGGACAAAACGACAACCAACAGATTGGGAAAAGATCTTCACCAATCCTACAACTGATAGAGGCCTTATATCCAAAATATACAAAGAACTCAAGAAGTTAGACCGCAGGGAGACAAATAACCCTATTAAAAAATGGAGTTCAGAGCTAAACAAAGAATTCACAGCTGAGGAATGCTGAATGGCTGAGAAACACCTAAAGAAATGTTCACCATCTTTAGTCATAAGGGAAATACAAATCAAAACAACCCTGAGATTTCACCTCACACCAGTGAGAATGGCTAAGATCTAAAACTCAGGTGTGACAGCAAATGCTGGTGAGGATGTGGTGAAAGAGGAACACTCCTCCATTGTTGGTGGGATTACAAACTGGTATAACCATTCTGGAAATCAGTTTGGAGGTTCCTCAGAAAATTGGACATTGAACTACCTGAGGACCCAGCTATACCTCTCTCGGGCATATACCCAAAAGATGCCCCAACACATAAAGACACATGCTCCACTATGTTCATTGCAGCCTTATTTATAATAGCCAGAAGCTGGAAAGAACCCAGATGCCCTTCAACAGAGGAATGGATACAGAAATTGTGGTACATCTACACAATGGAATATTACTCAGCTATCAAAAACAATGACTTTTTGAAATTCATAGGCAAATGGATGGAACTGGAAAGTATCATCCTGAGTGAGGTAACCCAAACATAGAAAAACATACATGGTATGCACTCATTGATAAGTGGCTCTTAGCCCAAATGCTTGAATTACCCTAGATGCACAGAACACATGAAACTCAAGAGGGATGACCAAAATGCGTTGCTTCACTCCGTCTTTAAAAGGGGAATAAGAGTACCCCTGGGAGGGAATAGGGAGGCAAAGGTAAGAACAGAGGCAGAAGGAACACCCATTCAGAGCCTGCTCCACATGTGGCCCCTACATATACAGCCACCCAATTAGATAAGATGGATGAAGCGAAGAAGTGAAGGCTGACAGGAACCGGATATAGATCTCTCCTGAGAGACACAGTCAGAATACAGCAAATACATAGGCGAATGCCTGCAGGAAACCACTGAACTGAGAACGGGACTCCCGTTTAAGGAATCAGAGAAAGGGCTGGAAGAGGTTAGTGTATAAGGCCGTATGTCTCATTTGACCTTCAGTATATGCCAGAATCTTAAAGAAGTAGCCTGTAATATCATAAAGAAATGGCCACACTAGCAATGTAAAAGCAAGCAGGCAAAGAGTAAAAGTCTCTGTCTTCCATCTCCTTATATAGACTTCCAGCAGAAGGTATGGCCCTGATTAAATGTATGTTTTCCTGCCTCAAGGTCCAGATTAGAAGTGATCTTCCGACTTCAAATTTAGCAGAAATCCCTCAGTGGTATGACCTCCATTTTTGGATTTTAATTAATACCAGATGTAGTCAAGTTGATAGGCAAGAGTAGTCATTATAGATTCTTTGGATTCTTATCCTTTACATGTTTAATGACACACTCTGGGAAATGTGTATCAGTAATGATTATCAGTAGCGTTTAGTGTGACAGACATGAAAAGGTCACTTTTTTCTTCCTTCAAACAAATATTAAATTACAAATCGAGGAAATCCAAACTTTCAATTTTTTTTTGTAATTGTGGTTGATTTTGATCAGAGAACTTGTTTATCTGGATCTGTACACACACAGAGACACACCCACACTCTCTCTCTGTTTCTGTCTCTGTCTCTCTCTCTCACACACACACTCACATACACATATACACACACAATCAGATCTACTGGCAGTGTAAATTACTCTCTCTACAAGCAATATATTTATTTGGTATTTAAAAAGAAATCTTATCTAAAAGACATCTATTCTATGTCTGTGATATCTTTGAGAGACCAAGTTATTCCAATCTATAGTTCTGGTGTGCTATCATCTCTTTTAGCACAGTCACTAGTTATTACCATGTACTTCACATTTTATACACTTTCAACTAACTCACTCCAGCCAGTGCCTGACATGGGCCTCTATTGTTGATTGCTTTAATACTATGCTGAGGCTCAGTCTGAGGACCACAGAATTTATAAGCAAAATTCGAATTAATATGGTACTAGGAAAACCATCTATTCTTTACTACAAGGTAGTGCAGTCTCCATAAACATGGTCTTGAGCAACTAGGTATTTCGATTCCTAGACTATCTTTATGAAAAATAAAGTATGTGAGAGGAACATGTTTTGTTTTATTAGCTATAATAATTACAATAAAAACAGAGCAACCCTGAGTTCTAATTTATTTTACTATCTTTTTTTTTTACCTCAGTACACAAGATATTTAGGGCAAATAGGCTATTTTAACAAATAAATGATCCCATGCCCTCTATCTCCTGTGTTTGGCTGATAGCAAAATACTCTTGATGTTCCTGTATTGTTTTATTTAAGTTACTAACTGTCCTTGTGATTTAAGAAACCATCTGTGAGAATTTGTGTTCTAAGAGCTTAGTTTATTCCTATATCATAAAATAAAATACTTTTTAAATTATGTGTTATTTTGGTGTTTAGAAGAATATCTTTGATATGGAGTGGTATAATGAAAAATATAAGAAATTTATCCTATTATTCTTTGCACTTGCCACTTAATTCTGTTTCTACTTCCTGAATGTAGAAAAGTTGAGTTCGGATAGAGCAGCCACGATAGCTTTGTTTAAAATTCATGTTCATCTTCCTCTTCATTCTTCTTTTTTTATCTTCTTTGTCTTTTTATTTTCTCCAACATCTGAACTCACATTCTTACCTTATTTTGGTCCATAATTGTATGGTTTAGAGGGGAGATGACAGTGTTATAGAAACCTCGTTAGGGACAATGAGACAGCTGGGAGGTATGGAACTTGCTGCCAAGCTTAAAGGCCTACTTGTGATCCCTGAAATGTAAACAGTAGCTGAAAAGAACCTACTCTTGAAAGTTGTCCTCTGTCCTTTCTGTGACTTGTCATACACACACAGAAGCGCACACACACACACATGCACACACACACACACTAAAAAATAAGACAAACTTTTAGAAATGGACCTATTTCTTTGATAATTTTATGTTATTGGGATATGTATGTACACATGCTCATACACTGACACAATCATGGACATGAAAATTTTTTTAGATGAAGATTATTTTCTAAATTATGTTGAGTTCAGGTTAAATTTCCTTTTATTTGCTAAATCACCACCACATAGTGAAGTTTAAGAGTTTAAATAAAGATATGCAACGAAAATGGAATGAATTTTTTTCTCTAGCATTTAGCCTCCCCCACCCCCACCTTTTTCTAAGAAATGATAGGTTTGTGTCTAATGCATTTATTTATAGATTATAAATTTCTCCAATGTGCTTTCTCAAATATTTCTCCTTGGAACCGTGCATAAATAGATCATAATCTAATTGCTTTTAAATGTCAGAAAATGAAATTATAATCTTGTGTCTTAAATTTTAGTTTTTTAAAGGAAAGGTGGCTTCGAATGTACATTCATGAACATGTGAGCAGAGAGTTATTAAGAACGTTTTTAATGAATTCATTTGTATTGTAAGGATTATATGAATAGAATGCAAAATATTATAATCTCTTGCTTCAATTATATTTAGGTAGTATTTTAAACCACCCAGGGTTAATGTGGAGTAGGCTTATAATTAGATAACTATCACAATATTATGGCTGTATGTATACTACCTCAGATAAATGAAAATCAAAGGGATTCAGTGAAGTTCCTTTTTTCTATTCAGTCTTTAAATGTGAAAGAAAAAGAACCAGGGGAAAAGAAAAATCTATATTCTTTGTCCTATCAAAATAGTGTAGAATTTTCTTCAATATTTATTATTTCATATTATTTTTGGATATAGGCATAGATAAAATATTAATTCTAGTTTCTATCTCTAGGTTAAGTCAGTTCATTAAATATGGTTTTATTTCTAAAATACCTTTTTATCATCCTCTTGTATTTGGCTATATGAATAAGAAAGTTGCAGCAAGGATATATGGAATCCCAGGACCAAAGTGATGTATATCTGATCACTTTATATATAACATTTTAAAATGTCTAAAATTATTTTTAAAAGACCTTTTAAAATATTTTTTTTTCCTTTGAGTTCTTGTCCAGTTGAGACATCTGCAGTTGAGGAGTTGGTGGGAGTTGCCTCTTCCTGTGTAAACATGGTGTGGACCCAAGCAAACTATGGCCCAGAAGTCATGGCTTCTAGAGCCCCAGGAAGTTGCCTGCCTCCTCCACCTCTGTCACTGTTACGTTTTATAAGAAGAAAGAGGATATGTTTGATATTACCAGGTGTGGTGGTGTAGGGGTTGCCTTGGTGGGCCCATTCTGAGGCACACCTTCCCCCCGAGGTACCAGCCATTTAGTCTTGAATAGAGTTTATTTAGGGAACGGGAAGGGGAGTTGAGAAGGGATGCGAAGGGAATAGAAGCAGAGAAAGACAGACAAATAGACACACACGCACATACAGACACACACAGGGGAGGGGCAGAAACATGGAGAGAAAGGGGGGAGGGGATGGGGAGAGAGGGAGGAAAAAGAGTCAGAGAAAATAAGAGAGTAAGAGAGCAAGGAGAGGCCAAACAGCCCTGTTTATAGCAAGCCAGGCCTACCTGGCTGTTGCCAGGTAATTGTTGGGCAGAGCTTAGAAGGAATGCTAAGATTCCTCTGATTTGTTTTAATTAAAAAAAAAAAAAAAGAATAGGGTCATCATGATCTTTAGCTACTTACTACTGACTTTGGGGTGCCGTGTTTCTGGGAAACCTAATAAAATGGGGATGGGGATGTGGGTCCAGTCTTAGGAGAGTTGGCTGTTTCCTTGCTTTCCAGGATCTGTGGAACATCTGTGGGTAAGAGGGAGCAGATCCAGTAGAAGTATCTGTCTGTATGAGTAGATTATATCTGTGGATTGCATCTCTGGAGCTGTCCTGGATGAAGATCTTGAGTAAAAGCCTGAACTCAACAAGATGCTGAAATTTTGTGTGTATGTGTGTGTATGACAGAGACCTAAATTTAAGTACATTTGGGAGAAAAAAATTTTCGTATATGTACATTTGTAACCCTTAGGTCTTGGTGGTTGGGGTAAGAGGAGTCTCACTTCCAGGATACAGGAGAAGAATTCTATTCTCTGGATTAGGTAGCAAGTGGGAGCTTAGGCAATTGATTGACAGATGTGCTTATCCAGACAGTGTCTGTTTGGTCCATGAGAGGTAGATCTAAGTCAGATTCTTGGAACTTATACATTTACAAAAGAGCTAAATTTGTTAACAGCATGAATAGTCTTTAAGGTGACCTCGGGGAAGACAAAAACCTTTCACGGAGCAGAAAGAGCAAGAAGGCCCTTTTTCTTCTGTCTAGGAGACTGAATATATATAAATTTAGCACAATGAGAAGATTTTTAACTTTACATTTAAAAGGCAATCAAAAGAGACTTTAAGATTTGATGACCTTGTGAATATGAGAGTTGATCATAAAGATTTAGCATAAGAAACACCTTAAGTCTATAGTTAAAAGACAAGCAAAGGAGACTTATATTTGTATATATGATAGCCAATAGTATAGCTCTAGGATGAGAAACATTTAAGTTTGTAGCTAAAGGACAAGCAAAGGAAACTTAGCCTTTAAAGTATGATAGCTGATAGTGTAGATTTAGCATGAGAAACATTTTTAGTCTATGGTTGGAAGATAAGCAAAGGAAACTTAAAATTTGAGCATATGGTCTATAAAAGTTGGATTGTGTAGTGCAATGTTTTGTTAGAATTAGGCTAATTTATAAGAACTCTCTTGATTATTAGGACAGTGGCATAACAAGAGAAGGAAATATGAAGCATTTAGTCACTGGAAACTGAGTTTAGATAAGGAAGTAACAGAAGGTTACATCTGTGAAAGGTTATATCTGAACCTGTGTATCATTTATTGTGAAGCCTGTGAGTCAGGCAAGCCTGTCTTTGATAAGAGATCTGGCAGTCTTAGCTATTTAACCAATTGACTAATGAGCTGCTAGTAAGGTGGTGATTACCTTGGGGTCAGGAGCTAGAGGTCTGTTTTCTAGTTGTAAAGTTATAGTTACCTTATCTGTCAATGTAGTTAGAATAAATTATAAACTAGGTGTCATATATTGATTAAAGTGACAGAGGTTGGTCTATATACTCCACTATCTAAACAGTTCCCAGGTCCCCGTGGTCTTCATCACAACTCAGGCTCAGAAGACAGGAAGCTTTCTTCTGTGGACTAGGAATGTGGGAGAAATGACTCACTTTGTCTTAGGCAATGTGAGAAATTTAACTCTCTGGATATCTTCTGTTTGTCCACAGTATAGTCCAATCCCTGGCAGCAGACAAAGTAAGGAATGATGTTTCTCAGTGGTTATCATACCACAATCTAGACATTCCTGTTGCTGTGTCCACATCTTCTTGGAGACCTGGGGGTGTGGGAGGGGAGAGAGTATCACTGTTAGGCTTTGAGAGTCTCTGTCTGTCATAATAAGCTTAAATATTTAACATTATATTTGGCAGATTTTTGACAAGATTGAGTCAGTATCTATTAAGCATATCTGAGTTAGACAACTTGTGTTTGTTTAATTATTTGTTCTAGAAGGTATCTAGCAAATAAAGAGGGCATACTATATTTTAATGACAGTAGCAAAAAGAAGGCAGTGACCTTCAATTAAAGGCACTTATCTTTAACCTTTATCTTTCTACTGTTGTAAATCTTTAAATTAACATTAAAGTTATTATTTATCAAGGCAGGATAGAAATCATATGACAACTTTATCTTAATTGAAGTGTCTTTGGAGATCTTATGTCAGGCTGCCTAGGGGGGAGGAAGCAGTGGGGTGGGAATTGCCCATAACAAAAATGGCAGATGGTCGTGAGACTGCCATTAACCAAGATGGCACTGAAGCTACAGCCAGCCATGTGACTACTCTTAGCTAAGATGACACTGAAGCAATAGCATAGGGAAACCTATCCATGCACAACAAAGATGATGGACAGTCATGAGACTGCCTCCAACCAAGGTGGTGCTGAAGCTACAGTTCTAGCTGTGGAGGAAAGTCATGTGTTGTACCTTAGAATGGAACTGTAAAAGTGTGGCTGTGTTTCTTAGAACGGAACAGCAGAAATGTGTCACACACACACACACACACACACACACACACACACACACACACAAAACAAAAACAAAAAGTAGAATCTAAACTACACAGTGTGAGAGGTGTGAGGGGCACATTGTGCGGCTTGGTGAGTGGTGGCCATGGAAGTACTGATGGGTAGGCAGTATAGGTAGCATCTCTGTGTAAGCAGAGTACAAGGGGGTGGGGCAAGAGAGTGAGGGCCTCGGGGTAGGTCAGAGGCGGCATCTGGGGCTATGCTGTCTGCCAGCAACTCCACTCCAGCCCGGTACACTCTGTACCCCATGGGTTAGTCAAGGAAAGAGAGCAAGGTGGAAAGCAGAGTTGAGGCTAATCACTGTGGTGGCTTCAGAGTCAAGAGGGTGGAGAACCAGGAGTGGAGAGCAAGCAGTAAGAGAATGAAGATCGCTGGTGGGAGTTCTAAGGTTTTTTTTTTTTTTTTTTTAAGCACCATTAAGTGGCCAAATAGCATTATGGTTTTGTGGAAAATGGGGCCAAATTTAGCCTCTGAATTCAGAGGCCTTTTAGACCATGAAGCCTCCCAGTAGGAAGCCTGTGGGGGAAGGCAAAGACATACCCTTCTGGGTTAGAGTAGCAGTTATTAATAATCCCTACCAGTTATTAAAAATCCCTGCCTGAGCTGGCAATGAGAACATTTCACCCAGGCCTGGGGTTTTGCAGTGGTGAGGAAAGGAACCAACTCAGAGAATAAAAGAAAATCTCACCCAAGGAAAAATGTCCTAGAATGAGGAGTCAGGGGGAAGTTCAGTCATAAAGACTGTGAATGTCTCCATCCCCAAGGACACCACAGGGTGGCTGCAATTTCAACAGTCCTCCCTTGGGACCAGGATACATTTATGCTGACCAGTGCTAGGAGTGGGGTGGGAGTGCGGAGCTTACCAATTTGCCTGTGTTTGTATGGAAAGGTCTAGGGAGTGATCTCATGGCTGTAAAATCCATGTGGTGGCCAGTTTGTAAATCCAAGTTGTGGGAAATGTGAACCTGTTAGTTTCGAGATCCAAGTCTCACAGTACCAATGTATTGTTTTATAAAAAGAAAGGATATGTTTATAAAAAGAAAGGATGGTGAGGGGGAGGGGTGCTCGGGCCCATGCTGAGGCATCACTTTCCCTTGAGGTACCAACCATATGATGGGTTTAGCATAGAATAGAGTTTATTTAGGGCATGGGAGGAACAGGTGGGGATAGGGGGCAAAGGGGAAAGAGGAGAGAGGGAGAAAGGTGTGAGGGAGAGAAGAAAGTCAATGAAAATAAGAAAGTAAGAGAGCTAGGAGGGAATCAAACAGCCCTTTTTATAGCAAGCCAGGCCTACTTGTCTGTTGCCAGGTAACTGTGTGGTAGAGCCTAGAAGGAATTAACAGTCACCATTTCTTCCTCAAGGTCATTGAGAAAAGCTGAAAGTAAGATTCAGATTGTATATTGATTGTATCTCCCAAGTGGCAGAAAAGCATTGGAGGAGAATTCTTCAGGCTGTTCCTCAAAGATTTTGAAGAGGAAAACTGTATTCCTGAAGAAACAGGAAAAGCAAAGAGAAAAGCCTTTGCAACTTGTCACAGAGATGATTAAAATTAATATAACTTACTCATCTGAATAATATAGTTTACTTACATATTCTAGGATGTAAATTTGGGGAGATGAGTTTGTTCAATTGACTTTTTGAATAGGCATTTAATTGAAAAGATGAGGCTAAAATTTAGCCATTCAAAAGAAACCATCTACAAAAGTGGAGAATTTTTATAATTTGTAAATTCTAATTGCATACTTGGATTGGTTGTGTGCTGCTTCTTTTTTACCTGTTAAGCTTCTTGCTAAAATCAACATTACATGATACTCTAATTACTAATCTACTGCCTTTGAGATTTGCTTAAATTTTTGTACTGATGGCATTTTATGGACATTGATTACAGAAATAGTGCCATATTGTTATGGCATGTTTGCTTTAAAACGTTGACTTAGTCTATTTCACGTTAAAAGATTCAATATCAAAATATTTTTCTTAATTTGTGCTTACCCATCTCTATTTTGTCTCTGTTTTGCTTTGCTTTGTTTTATTTTGCTTTGTTTTGTTTTGTTTTGAAACAGGGTCTCTCTATGATTTCGAAACTCTCAGATTAAGATCAGAAATTAATTTTTTTAATCTGTGATGAAATTTCCAACTAGATATAACACCTACAACTGTGGGGAGCATGTAACAGGTTATCAACAAAACAAATGTATGAAGATGTAAACGGATAAGTTACAGTAATGGTGCAAATGTTATGTGAGAAGTTTACAGGAAACGGGAGGAAAAAAGCAGATAATTAAGAGGTAAATAAAAATGTCTAAACAGGAAATTCTGAGTTTGTGTTGACACTTAAATGACAAGAGATTGCTTCTAGGAGTATGAAGGTAGAATGTTCAACAAATTACCAGCAAGTACAGTATTCTAGGGTGACAATCTAATATAATTCAATCAAATCCCCAATTTTGTCTTAATAAATTCCTCAATCCCTGTTATTAATGCATTTCTTTATATTTTAAAACAGACTAAATTTCTCTGCTGTAAACTCTTGCATCCAGCAGATAGAAATCCATAAATAAAGTAACATGAGTTAGAAATCAGAACATGCCAGTTATAATAGAATGTGCAATTAACTCCTGGTATGCTTTGAAAGTTAATGGTTTCTTTTTTCTTTCTTTTCCAGTCTGTGCCACAATTCCCACACAGAATAAGTAAGAATGCTGCAACAGTTATTCTCAAAAAGTCCATTCCGTTAGGGAGAATTCTGTGATCCTTGACTCTTAATTCCTAAAACCTTCTACTTCTGCTACATGGAACACATGAAGAAAAATAGGTAAGAAAAGACATTAGGGAAAGAGCAGTGATATAATATATTGGGGATGTTGTGGTAGTGCTTTCACAGGAAGATTGGATGGCAATGGCCACTATCTGTATGATAAGGAAGAGCCTTTGTGAAGTAAAAGTGATCGGAACAGATGATTCAGCATGTTATGCTACCATGCGATTATTTTCTTTCTATAAAAATATAGAAGCAGGTAAGTTTTCAATAAAAGAAAAAAATTAGTGAAAACCAAAAAATTTTATTTATTATGTTATATGAATTAATAAAACTAAATACATTATGTAGGTTGAAGTCATTATGCAGGTGAAGGCAGACACAAGATTAAATGAGGCCTGTCGTTCGAGAAGAAAGGGATGAGGGAACAAAGTTTTAGAAGGAGGGGGAAAGGAGAAAAGGAGGAGAGACAACATAGAGGCAGATGAAAACAATCCTTGCCATATATCTCTATGTAGATAGAGGTTGTTATGAATATTTCTTGAAGGATGGATTTCTATAGGTCAATTTATCTTATCTAGGTAGGCAGTTTATATCTTTATCAACTGGTTGTGAGTGTATTGTGTGTTGTATTGTGGATTGAGAATTTAACATATAAATCTGATAGCTAAATTAAAGTTTATTGAGTCTTGATTTTACTGGGTAGTTCGAGTTTATACTTAACTGCTGTTGGGGGTGGGAGGTGGAGGGGAGGTTTGTGGGAGGGCAGTTGCTGGGAGTTGGGCAGAGTCAGTGACAGGGAGCTGTGATAGGCCACACTCAAGCAGCCCAGGACTGCCTGGGTCATAGAGTACCAGGGGGCCAGCGTGGAGCAGTGACTCACTGGAACTGGCTGTTGCAGGGATAAAGATACCCTGCAGTGCCTTGTGGCCCAACGGTGTCAGTGCTAACACAGGGTAAAACATTCAGACATGTTTTATTAATTACCGCAACAGGTAGAAAGCCAACGTGTTGGGTAAGAATCTACTACAAATTTAAGTTTATTAGTCTCAAAGTTCAGAATTGAATTGTACTTTCTAAGTGAGAAAAGGGCCAGTGCTGTGTTGAGTCACTTGCTGTCACAAGCACAGGAACCTTAAACAAAAGAAACACAGAAGCAGTCTGCTTACAGGTCCTAGGTCCCCTGCTATGAAAACATAGCTATGTAGTGCTACCCTGACTACAGAAAGTTAGATATTAGAAGATGCCTGCTTCTTTTACAAAGGTTGTTTGGGCAATGATTTAATTTAGGTTTGGTTTATTTGTTTTAAAGATGGTATAAAGATATAATGCTTTATTAAGTCTTCCAGGATACCCATATTCTTTAACATGGATTCCATGGGAATTCTGAGTTAAAATCCTGGTTAGACAAGCTGCTTGCTTCTTAATGACAGGTATTACTGGAAATGTGATTAAATTTGTTTTTATTGTTAGAAGAAGAGAGTACAGAGTTTATTCAAATCACGTGGGGATTTTCACCCATGGCTCAGAACTAGGATAGGGAACATTAGTGACTGACTCCAAGTAGAGAGTGGTGATATTTGCCTGTTATAAAAGTTATGAAAAGTAAAAGTCTGTACACCAGGCAGAGTGAATACAGACATATATTATAGAAATTATTAATAAATAAAAGTCTGATGCTCCAGGTAGAGATCTTAACAGAGAGATGTATATTGGGCTAAAGTTCTGGTTTGCCAAGTTGCTTACTTCTTATTGGTATTGGTATTAATAGAAGTGTGATTAAATTGTTTTATGAATTACCCCGCTATTGCCGTGTGGCTCATCAATGCTGGCTAGCGAGGGTTTGTGGTTATTTTTTAAATTACCTCAGCAGGAGGCTCATATTATCTTAATGTGGGCTCCACAGGAATTTTGAGTTGATTTCCTAACATGACAGGTTTAAGAAGCCTAACAGGCTCATACAAGTGTCTTTAGCTACTTCAGTTTTTTAAATTGTTTTAATTTTCATAATGGGTGTGATTTTGAGTCTTGTGGTTATATTTTTTCTCTGGGAGAGAGTGCAAGATACAAGCTTTTCTGGTTACAGAGTAAAGAGCACACTATTTCAGGAGAAAGGTTTTGTCTTTGTGTTTTTAAAAAGGGTGATTATGTTCTGGACGCCTTCCAGAGTTATATTGATCAGATTTGATAGAGGTGGATTCTAAAGAGAATCAAGCAAAAAGATATCTTGATGACACTAAAACTTTGTTTTGAGATTTATATATTGCAGAATGTACAGCTTTGGTGAAGCTCATCATCAGAATGCTGAACTGGCCTGCTTGGACTCCTCATCTCAGGGACTTTCAGCCGGGTCCAGTCAAGACAGACATCAGACTATAAGAATAGTTGGGTAGTCTTTTTAAGGCCTAACAAATCCCCCATTTTCCCTACCTCCCACCCCCAAGGATATCTCAATGTCCATGTCCAGCTTGAAGAAGTTATTGAAGAGTCATTTCCTTGATTCCCTAAACTTTGGGAGGCTGAGAGTGGTTGTTCTTAGGTTGTCTTTCTAGAGAATTTCAAAATGGTCATAATTTAACAGGCAGTATTAGCTCAAATTGATTGTACAACCATAATCTCATTTGGTAGAAATCCTTATATTTGTTACTAAGCTAAAGTTATAATCTTTTACATTGGTACAGGATTTATTTGATACAAGTTTAGATTTTCTTTGATATGAATTTCTTATTGATTAAAATTAAAATTAATACTGTTACTCTCATGTATAGACATTGTGTCTATACAACACATTTAAGTATACGAGGCTTATACCCAGTCCTTTACTGCTATTAAAAAGCTAATCTTAGATGATTAAAGATGTTAAACTAATAAGCCAGAATGATCAGTCCTTCATAATTCTGCATTTGAAAAGTCTGTCAGATGACCCTAGGACAGAAGGCTTAAGACTTGCTTTCACGTGTTGCTAATAGGGACTGTGCAGGTAGACAATTGTCTCTTCAACCTGTCTCAGTTTGGGAAGCCATGTTAGCATTCCTATATTTTCAGATAATATTGGTCCTTCTTAGATTTCTGACAGGGTTGAAACTAGTTATAGACTCATAGCCTATCCAAGCTGTTAAACTTTGAGAACACATATTTTATTAGATAGTTATCAAATAATATACAAGCTAGCCAGGACATAATATGGATTTTAAGCCTTTCTTAAGCTGGAATAGATAACTAAATGTTCTGTTTAACTGACAAAATGTTGGACTGGGTGTTAAGTGCATTTTATGCTTTATAAATTACAATACAATAATAGTTGTACTCTGCAAATATTTGACAAAAAATTCCTTTTTAAAAATTAGACAGAAAGGGTGAAGTCTGGGTTGGTGTTGTTATTCAGGTGAAGGCTGACACAAGATAAAACAAGACCTGTCATTGGATGAGAAGGAAGGGAGGAAGGAACAAAGCTTTAGAAGGAGGGAGAAAGAAGAAAAGGAGAAGAGACAACAGGGAGGCATATATAAATGGTCCTCTCCATGCATCTCTACATAGATACAGGTTGTTATGAATATTCCTTAAGAGATGGATTTCTATGGGTGTTTTTTTATCAATTGGTTGTGAGTTTATTGTATGGAAGTATTGTAGATTGAGAATTTAATGTATAAATCTGATAGCTAAATTACAGATTATTGAGTCTTGATTTTACTGGGTAGTTGGGAGTTTATACCTTAACTGCCAGGGGGCAGTTGTTGGGCGTGTGGGCAGAGTCAGTGACAGGGAGCTGGGATAGGCCACACTGAAACAGCCCAACCACCACCTGGGTCAGAGAGTACCCGGGGGCCAGCGTGGAGCAGTGATGCACTGGAACTGGCTGTGGCAGGGATAAAGATACCCTGCAGTGCCATGTGGCCCAATGGTGCAGGTACTAGCACAGGATAAAAGGTACCGACTTTCTATTAATTATTGCAACAACATCAATAAATTATGTTGACATTACAAGATGCATTATTATATTTAATTTTGCACTGCATCTTTGATAGATAAGCACCTTAATAAAGAAAGAAATGTCTGTTTTTGCATAAACAAAAGCATTCAAGGCAAAGGAAGACACCCACTCTATGCTATCAACAAGTTGCCAATCGAAGATTACCAATCTCTCTGTGTGCAAATTCTCAAGACTTGCTTAGCCCTGTCTTAGAGCTATGGCAATGGGCATATCTTTTTGTTTGTTTGCTTGATCTGGATAAACATTAGAAAAAAGCAAGTAGGAAAAAAAAATCTTACCTACATGTAGAATGATGTCATTATGCAGCAAGCAGGTCCAGGATGAAGTGAAGCCTATCATTGGATGAGAAGGAAGGATAGGCAGGGAAAATCTAGGAAGGAGAAGGGAAGAAGAGGAGCCAGGGAATCAAGATGAAGCCTATGGAGCAGGATGGTCCAGGTCTAGGTGGACCAGGTCAATTTTATACAAAGTTGTGTAATTGAAAATTTTATAGTAAGATTTTATGGAAGAAAAAATGGTGCTATACAATGTGTTCAAAAACTCTTCAGAAACTTCCTAGAGTGATTGTGCTATGTTCACTTATTCATCAAGTCTTTGTGTGAGAGACCCCATCATAAGTAGAAAATGTCACCACACATGCTAGTAATGTGGGATCTTATGTAGTAAAAGGTAAAATAGCAGCAAGTTGAACTGTACACATATAGAACCAGTAATATAAAGGTATTGCAACATAAATTCTGGACATTTTTAAAGGACCAAAAGACCATTTCTAACGAGACATTTGGAATAAAATTATAAGAAAAGATATTTAGATTACTCCTTAAACTTTATTTTAAAATTAAACCCTATATTTAAATAATTCACATATTAAAAGTCAGTGCCATTTTCCAAATATAGAGAAAGAAGATAAAAATGTTCTTAGAACCAATAAAATATAATTATATCTAACAATACTTGTAGCTTTTCTTCAAGATATTTTATAGCAAGCAAGAAAAGTGATTTATTTCATTCTATATTCTCATTGCCCTTGTCCTAGAAACATATTCTAATTATTTTTCCTTGCTTAATAAACTTTATTTCTTTTTGGTGCCCTCAAGTGTTTTCATTGGTGGTTGAAGTCTTCCTTAGAACTTCAGAATAATAAAGGGAAGAGAGTGATTCACCATTCTTAAAAAACAAAACAAAAATTTAGGAAATAATTTTAAATTCCTCATTCTAACTGGCAAGGCGGGAACAGACAATGTAATTTCAAATCTTATGTTATGGAATAAAGCATAGTTCAGATATATACACTTGATTTTTTTTCTCAGAACTTCATACCCTGTAAAAGCTTTGTATATCAACACTATTTAACAGTAGCTATTAGAAAGCAATAGAAGCAAAAGAAGAAAACTAGCTTTAACTGTTTGTGGGTTCATGTGTATAGAGGGTTCCTGTACGATGCTGGCAGTGCATTGGCCTTAGGAAATGTGAATATGTTCTGGGGTTAACACTGAGCAGATTCTCATTAGAGTGAGGTATTAGGTTCAATCTCTCTAATTAGGAATGATAGGTCCAAATATGACAATGCCAACTTTTGGATTCAAAGTGACAAAGTAAATAGTTTATTGCATTTCTCTTTCTCTAAATCACATGTATATTACACAACAATTAGAGATAGAAGCTTACCTTCACAAATAAGTAGTTGGTTGCAGGCTGCATTAATGAAAGAACCAAGTGGAAAAATGACAACTGACAAAGCAAAGAATCCAACCTAGATGCTAACATAGGAAATATCATCGTGATCATGGCTCTCCTTTCAGAATCTGTTTAAAAGTTAAGTGTAGAATGTCAGTTGTGACATGGCTGCCATGATGCAGTGTTGGCTGTAGGAGCGCTGTCAACCTGAATAATTCACCTCTGGCGTTTAGTCTACAGTTTAGTATACAGCACCATTAATCTGAATAATACATCTTTGGCATTTCTCTTTCTTGTATGGTTATCTGTTTTGCATTTTTAAATATCACATTTGTCTTCAAATATAACTTTGGCAAAAATTCCTGGGAAAGGGATTGAGGCCATGACTAGAGAAATGACTTTGAGGTCTATAGCCAATAATTGCTCTGGCCATGGCCGTTGAAACAGTCAACTCAGTCATAAAGGGACAAGGGTTCTGGATGTGGAGACTGCCTTAATTGGTCTCTGGGAAATGTTAGCAAACTCCTGATGATTAAGTTGCACCATAAAACATTTGAAGCATGAAAATTTTTCAGAAACCTGAAATTTTAGTAGGTAAGAGAATTGAAGACCCCAAGGAAAAAAACACTGGGCCTAGGTCACTAAGGATTGGGGTGTCCATAGAAAATACAAGTGTCAAAGGATAGAGGAAGAAATAGCTGGGCTTGCTGGATTGATGAGCAATAGTGAGAGACCCCAGAGGGAAATATTTCTAATGGTAGAAAGTTTGATACAGAAATATTATTGGGGAAAACTGGAAGGTATGTATAATAAAAAAAGATAAATGATGAAAAGAAGAGTTTGCACCCTGCAAGGGGGCATTGGATTACTGAATTCCCCTCTTGTGTCACTTGCCTAAGGGATTTAGGGTACAAGTTCTAAGAGATAGAATTTGGACTTGTGAAGGAGTCTTGAGGAAAGCTGCAAGAGGAATTAGTATTGCATATGGGAAAGCTTGCAAAGTATCGTAGAAATAGATATTCGAGTGCACTTAATAAAGAGATTTTGCAAATTTAAAATAAGTTAAAAATATTTTCCTGACTTGTTTAGCACCTTTCTGTTTTTATGCTAATGCTGTACTAGCAAGTTTGTGCCCAGATGACCTGTGATTTGGAGTTTTTTTTGTGAGAGTTAAAAGTTAATGTATAACTTGCTTCAGCAGACACTGAACTGTGACATTGTGTCTGCATTGTGCTTTCTGGTGACACAGTTACATGGTGTTTTTTTAGAAAAGAAATAATGGGCTTGAGGAAAATAATGAAAAGGCTATTGATTGTGTAATATTGTATAACAAGGAAGCATGTACCCAGTAGAAGACTTCGAGGTGAACTCAGAAAAAGCGAAAAAAAAAAAAAAAAAAAAAAAACCTGAAAGCTTTTTCTGTGTGCAGCATCAGACCAGCGGTAGAGCTTGTACCTGCCTCATTGCCTAAGACTGATTTGCCCTGATCCAATCCTCCCATTCTTGAACCCTGAAACGGCTGAGGCTGGTCCTCAGCAATTAAATGCTTAAAACTTGTGGGTACAGTGGTGGGTAGGAGTGGGATAGGGAAAAAATAAGCAACACTTTAAACATCATATAAGCCATTGTTACATGTTAAGGTTTTGTTGTACTTCTCGCTATATATTTTTATTCTCTTTAGACTTGTTTTTACTACTCTTTAAAAACAGAGTGAGAATAACCTCTGGCTTGGGGTGCTCAGCATTCCATGAAAGTAAATTGATACCTATTTTTGAGAACTGAAACCTTGAATAAAAGTCTGCCTTTGACTGCATAAAACCGTAGCACCTTTTCCCCTAAGCAATTCTAGAAAATCCATGGTCAGAGGGCTAAACATCAAGAAGGGTTGAAAGTCACTTTCTAAAAATACCCTGAAGCTGCCAATCAAGATGCAGCCTAAAGAGAAATCTTTCTATAAAGCACCACTAATAATAGTCTATGGTATTTTAGTGGCTTTTTCTTACATTTACCATATAACCTACACAGAATACCCTGAGGGACTCTCCACCTGATAGTGCTATAGACTATTATAAAATTTAGCTTTCTTCTAGAAACAACATTTGGTTTCTTTTGTTTTACAAAAACATCTTCATAAACCTACACTATAAGCATTGTTCTTCCTGGTTTATTATCTTCTCTCAACCAAATAGATAATATTTTTGCATGATAATTTCATGGTGCCATGGAATCATCCACATACTTCAGGAATTTAAGTAATTGTTTTGAATGTAATGTTGGAAGTTTAAGCCTAGTTTCTTTAGAAAAACAAACAACAAAACAACAACAACAACAAAAAAAAAAAAAAAAAAAAAAAAAAAAAAAAAAAAAAAAAAAAAAAAAAAAAAAAAAAAAAAAAAAAAAAAAAAAAAGAGGAAGAGAGAAAAGAAAAAGAAAAAAAAGAGAACAAAGAAAAAAAAAAGAAAGAGAGGAGAGAGAGAGAGGAGAAAGGGAGAGGGAGAGAGAGAGAGAGACAGAGAGATTTGATTGCAGTATTTTGTCCACATTTTTACTCTAAGGTAATGCCTATCTTTAAAATTAAGATAATTTCATGAAGACAACAGATGTTCTTTTTTTCTTGACCCATTAAGTCAGCCCTTCCCTTTTGATTGTAAAATTTAAGCCATTAATATTTAAAGTTGTTATTGAAATGGGTGAATTAATTATAGTCATTGTGTTGTTAATTTTTTGTGGTGGTATGTTCTCAGTGGTATTTTATGTTTTATTGATTATAACTTTGTATCTCTTTTTACAGTCTCTTGACTATGCTCATACTCCATTCATTGCAAAGTATTACCTCAATTGTTTTCTTTAGGCCTTGTTTGTTGGATATAAACATTTTAAGGGTGTTTACATCTTGGAAATATTTTCTTTCTCCTTCAATTATGGCAATTAGTTTTTTTCTAGGTATTTTATTCTTGATGGGCACCACAGTCTATTAGGACTAGGGATGTATTGTTCTGGGCTCTTCTGGCTGTCAAAATTTCCATTAAGAAGCCAACTATACTTGAATGTGTTTTCCTTTATATATGAATTATATTTATTTTCTTGTAGCTTTTAGTATACCTTCTTTGGCTGCAGATTTAGCTTGTTAAACTTATATGTGGTTGGAATTTTTATTTTCTGGTCTTCTGTATTAGGTATTTTTTGTGCTTCTTGTATCTGTATGTATAAATCTTTCCTTAGTTTAGGGAATGTTTCTTCTAAAATCTTACTGAAGATCTTATCTATGACTTTGACATGAAATTTTTCTACCTCCACTATGATTTTAATTTGAAGCTTTGGTCTTTTCATAGAGTATCATATTCTGCATTTGTGTGTGTGTGTGTGTACACGCGTGTGTGCATGTGTGTGTGTTTGTGTGTGTGTTTAATGACTCATAGTCTTCACTTATTCAGGCTAGATCTACATTATCCTCAAGTCCTGATACCCTCTTTTTTTTTTTTTTTTTTGTTAATCCATTGTATGTGTAAAGCTTTCTTTGAGTTTTCTAGTTGAGTTACTGGGTTTTTCAATTCTATCTCATTTCAACTTGAGTTCTCTTCAGTGTTTTTATCTTCTTATTGAGTTCTATTCTCATGATCTGGATTGTCTTCATTGTCTCCATCAGTCTTGTACTTATTATGTTTTCCTGGGCATTACTCAGGCATTTATTCTCAATTTTATTGAGCTGTTTCTTTAAACTCCTTGAACTCTTTGATAAAATTTATGATTTAAAAAAAAAACTTTTGTGTTCTGGTGTTCATATACACAGTTCTCATTTCAAATAATTTACTAAATGTTTGTATGGTTTTAAAGTGAAGATAATGGCTTGATTCTTCACCCTGTAATTTTTTTTGTGCTGAGATGTGGACTTGTGAATCATTTTAGTTTGCTTTAAATCTGATATGGAGAGAGTAAATGCTGGGGCAAAAAAAGATGTGTGCACAGGTTAGGCCTAGAGGTTGAAAATGGTTTTGGAGCTATGAAGTCAGGTGCACAGAAGGGACTAGACTGGCCTATAGGATGTGTCTTCTGGCCCACACCTGGTATGTGGAATAGATCTGAAAAGTTGGATGTTTTATGAGAAGTATCTGTAGATTAGATGTAGGTAGGGCAAAAGCTTAGAAATTTGTTATGGTATAGGAAGAAGCAGGAAGAATAAGATGTGGAATGCATTTATAAATGCAATTGCAATGAAAATATTCATATCATTCTTCATAAAAGTAGAAAACAAACTGTCCTAAGACTCATATGGAACCGTAAGAGAACCAGACATTCAAAAACAATCCCGAGCCAAAAGGAAAAATGCTGGAAGGTTTACAATTCTAAATGTTAAAATATTTCAGATATTGTGATACCAACACAAAAACAGACATGCAGATCAATGAAACAAATCTAAGGACCAAATATAAATATACATAACTTTAACCACTGAATATTTGATAAAGATACCAAAATATACTGGAGAAAAGAAATAATCTTCAATAACTGGTGCTAGGAAAGCTGAATGTCCACATGAAGAAGAATGAAATTAGACACACAACTATACCTTTGTGCCAAAAATAATAACAGAAGAATCAAAAACTTAACCATGAAACCTGAAACACTGATAATGCTAGAAAACAACTTAGGCATTATCCTATATGACATATGTATAAGAAAGAACCCAGCAATTAATAAGCAGACCTTCATAAAACTAGAACACTGTTACACAGCTACAGAAACAGTCAACATGGTGAAGAGGAGGTCAAGGGAATGGGTTAGAATCTTTGCCAGCTATTTATTCGATAAAGAACTAATGTTTACAAAATATACAGAACTCAGACAACAAAGAATAAAGAGAGGAAGAAAGAGGAGAAAACAAATTATCCCATTCAAAAAATGGTTCAGGGACCCGAACAGCTATCGAAAGAAGAAAATTGAATGGATAATAAACAGTTCAAAAATATTCATCATCTCTACCAATTAGGGAAATACTAATCAAAAAAACTTTGATAATTCATCTTACCCCAGGCACAATGCTAAAGATAAATAAAACAACCACCAAAAAAATGTTGGAGGGAGCATGGGGCACAGGGAACCCTTACTTATTTTTGGAGAGATTGCAAAGTCTTTCAGTTACTCTGGGAATCAGTGTGGACTCAGCAATACCACTTCTTAGCATAAGCCTACAGGATTTGATATATTACACCACAGATAACTTTCTCAGCCATGCTTATTGCTACTCTATTCACAATTGCTAGGAAACTGAAACAATCTAAATGTTCTATAAGTGACCAAAGTATAATGAAAATGTGGTACCTACACACTGTGAAATACTGTCTTGTTGTAAAAAAAATTAAAACGTAATTTAGGCAGATAGAACTAAAGGAGGTCACATTGGGTGACGTGCCCAGGACCAAAAGGCAAATGGTGCATATATCTTATCAGAGATTCCCAGATCCAAATCTTCAGATGTGACTATATATTCTGGAGTAACTCCAGAAATCAGGACCATCAAAAGGGACTATTGCTAGGGTAGGGAGTTGAGGGAACAGTTGACAGGAGATTAGATTTGTCCAAGTAATCTGATTGTGGAAATGGAAAATTGGAGGGGATGGATGAAAATATGGAAGAAGGGGAGTTACATAATTGTTAGATGCTTGAAAATGTCATAAAGGATCATACTATTAACTATATGCCTAACAAAATATCCCTATAATAACATATGGATGCCTATAAAAACATGTAAGATTGTATACATATATAGTTTAAATAAAATGTTTGTCTGGTATGATAATGCTCCTTCAAAGAGCTATAGAGCACTTAACAAAAATTTTAATTCCTGGCATGAGAAGGCCTCTATTGAGTTGGTGGTCAAAGCTGTCCAAGAAATTCACAAGGCATTATAAGACATTACTATTACAATTGGTTTATATGTCCCTTACCTTCCAGAAGTAGAAGGTAAGATCCTATTGCACAAGACTCCATAGATTTCAAACATAGGAATCAGAGACTACCCTTCTAGAAATGACCTGAATACCTTTTCCATGAGGACACTTTCACAATACAAGACACAATACAATTCAGACAATTCAATACAATTTAAACTTCCAAAGAGGTGAAGCAACAAGCAGTTTTAACTAGCTGTGGTGCATATGAAGCACTACAATAACCAGCATGGCATCAGAATACTAATAACACAGTAGTGACACAGATACCTTGGTGGTAACCAAACTGCTCTCTAATTAGACTTAAAACTTGCTTAGCGAGAGAGAAACCTTTCTAGATATTGGAAAGCTAGCCATGTACTCAGGGCTATTGAAGTCATAGGTTTTGGAGAAGAACCTACAACTGCAACTTTTCAAACAGCAAAAGCTCTGACTATATTCTAATTATGTGTTCTTATATAGCCCTAACCACTTATCAGAAAAATTTCTATTTACAATAGACAGAGATTATTACAGATGACCAAAAGCAATCAAAATGTGCATTTGTAGAACTTAATCCCAATTAACACATCTGCAAAATAACTCCCATACCTAAGGCTCAGGGAACATTGTGGAAGAAAGGATAGAAAGTTTATTAGAGGTAGAGTAACAGAATTTTCTATAAGATTGTGTATAGCAGTAGGAGATTAAAGCAGTTTAAATCACGTTGGTGGTGGCAATACACATTTTTCACTACTTGCCCCAATGTTCTGGATTACTGAATGAAAGATATACAGAGACACAGCCTTATATTTAAATATGCCTTATACAGCTCAATGACTGGGCCATTACCAAACTTCCATGTTGGTAATGCTATCCCTCTGATACTCCTGAGTTATTACTTATTAAAATCTATATTCCATCTTTGCAAGCCTAGACCCAATTGGGTGGACCTCTGGAGCTGTTCTTCCTTGGCTCTTCCATGATTGGTATATTCTCTCTTCTGAGCTCTCAAGCCTGGGTCTCATTCCTTTCCCAGCATGGTGATTTTCCTTTTCCTCCCTGTCCCCTTGTCTGGGGATCCTAAAGTCCCACCTCCTTTTTCTACCCGTCCAGTCATAGACTACTGGCAACTTTATTTACCAATCAGAACCAACTGGAGGCAGGGACCCTCAGCATCTTACATGCAGGATTCTTGTGCAATTTTGGGAACCAAATTAGCATAATACAATTATTAAACCAAATTCACATTTCCCCCTTTTCATCCATAAAAAGGCCATTTCTCTCAGATATATATTGAACATAGTTATAACAGTTATATAAAGTATAACATATGTATACACTAATGTCCAGTCCATCAATTGGTCAATTTAGGTACAGTATTTTAATATCTATCTTAAAGAGTTTACAATTCTATACATGAATTGCTTTCATTTTTAACTTGCAATACTATCTGAAAACCATTCTTTCAAATCTACATCATCTTCCTCAATACTAAACAACTTAAGTTTGATTATAAGACTTTATTTTCCTCCAACCCTGTCAGAGATCCAAGAATGAATTAAATATTACCTGAATTATAAAACACAAAAACATAACTTACAAAACTTAAAACAATTTGTAGAGACAGCTGACTACCTGGACAGTTCTCTATTCTTCAGAACATTGGAGCAACTGTCTTCAGTCTTATGGCCCAGAACCATTGACAGATCTTAAGTGAAGCAGAAATTATGAAGAACTAGCTTACTCTGTCTTGTCAGAGCTAAGCTGTTGACTATCCCACATCTTGACTCCTTTGCTGGACAGTATTTTTGGTGTGTAGATGAATTAGGGCAATTCTAGCCCAGTGGCTACCTTACTACAACTGGAGCAACTCTATATGGAGGTTATCATGCTCAATATCTTCTTTGAACCATGAAGGGGGAACTGTCAAGAGCAGACATGTCTCTTAGTCAAAATCTAACAAAAATGAAATGATTATAAATGACATATTTTGTGGATTTCTGATGCCTTTTGAAGGTTATCTATCTATCTATATAAAGTATATATGCACTGTTAAGCCTTGACTACTCTTAGATATTTCTATTTGAATAATATTGAAAACACCTTATTATAGTTGAATCAGAATCTAATATAACCATAACTTTACTATCAGGACCCTAACTTGTATTATTTAATCATCCTAAAGAGTTTGTAATAGCAGTTAGTAGAAGGATTGGGTCTAAGCCTTGTATTTGTAAGTCAGTTGCAGAGGCACAATGTCTGTCTAAGAGTAACAATATTAATTTCAAACTTTGTATCAATATAAAATTTATACCAATGAAATCTTAAATCTGTATCAATATGTAAAGTTTGTACCAATGTAAGAAATTATAAATCACTTTTGCATCAATTATAGAGATTTCTACTAATGTAAGATAATGGCTATACAATGCCTATTTTAAAAATAAAATTAATAATTCATCCCACTTATCTAATTTCTTTTAAAGTACTCTATTCCACTTTCCCCTTCAGCACCCTTCCTTTTATCTAGGAAAAAAAAAAGGATAGAGAAGAAGAAAGGAAAGACCAAAAACTCAGTGTAGGCTCTCTATTTAATTTTCTCCTTATTCAAAATTAAGATCATTTTCAAAATTTCCCACAAAATGACAACCTATCTGTAACTTATAAAATAGCCATAATCACATTTCTGGTTTCTAGCTAGAGCCTAAACCTCGCTGATCCCGGCCCAGAGCTCCCTGCTCCCAAACCCCATGCGAGAGAGAGAGCTCATTGCCCAGGTAGGTGGGCACCACTGAGACTGCAGGGCAGGAGAGACCGCTAGTACTACCCACCCTTGCCCACATCCCTGGTCCAAGAGGAAACTGTATAGGGCCTCTGGAACAGGAAGATAGGGGCACTCAAGCCGCAGGTACCTTGTCGTTCAGACTGTGCACAGATCTGAAGGAATCCAGTCAAACAGCTCCCTGCACCCAAATCCTGTGGGAGGGAGAGTTAGACATTTAGAGGGGCAAACATGACTGGGAAGCTAGAGGAGACTACTCTCTGCCCATATTTCTGACTCTAGAGGAAAATGCCTAGTGCCATCTGGGGCCCCTGTGCACAGGGACCTGAGAGAAGGCAGGGCAGGCCCTTCTGTTTGCTGCCCTCATGAAGAGTTGAAACCCAGCAATGAGGAGGGACTTCAGGCCAGAGACCAGAGGTAAAACCAACTTTTCTGCTCCAAGTGACCTGCCTGGTGGACTCAGGACACAGGCCCACAGGAACAGCTGAAGACCAGTAGACAGGAAAGACTACATGCCTGAAAGCTGAACACTCTGTCCCCATAACTGTCTGAAAGAGAACAGAAAAACAGGTCTACAGCACTCCTGACACACAGGCCTATAGGACGGTCTAAACACTGTCAGAAATAGCAGGACAAGGTAACACCAGAGACAACCTGATGGCGAGAGGCAAGCACAGGAACCCAAGCAACAGAAACCAAGACTACATGGCATCATCAGAGACCAATTCTCCCACCAAAGAAAACACTGAATACCAGAAAAGCAAGATGTAGATTTCAAATCACATTTGATCATGATGATGGAGGACTTCAAGAAAGACATAAAGAACTCCCTTACAGAAATGCAAGAAAATACGAATAAACAAGTAGAATCACAAAATCCCTGAAAGAATTACAGGAAAACACAATCAAACAGGTGAAGGAATTAAAAATGGAAATAGAAACAATAAAGAAAGCACAAACGGAGACAACTCTGGATATAGAAAACCAAAGGAAGAGATGAGGAGCCGTAGATATGAGCATCACCAACAGAATACAAGAGATAGAAGAGAGAATCTCAGGAGCAAAAGATTCCAAAGAAATCATCGACACAACTGTCAAAGATAATGTAAAACAGAAAAAGCTATTGGCCCAAAACATACAGGAAGTCCAGGACACAATGAGAAGATGAAACCTAAGGATAATATGAATAGAAGAGAGTGAAGACTCCCAGCTCAAAGGACAAATTAATATCTTCAACAAAATCATAGAAAACTTCACTAATCTAAAGAAAGAGATGCCCATAAACATACAAGAAGCCTACAGAACTCCAACTAGATTGTACCAGAAAAGAAACTCCTCCTGTCACATAATAGTCAAAGCACCAAATGCACAAAACAAAGAAAAAATATTAAAAGCAGTAAGGGGAAAAGGTCAAATAACAAATAAGAGCAAAACTATCACAATTACACCAGATTTCTCACCAGAGACTATGAAAGCCAGAAAATCCTAGACAGATGTCATACAGACCCTAAGAGAACACAAATGCCAGCCCAGGTTTCTGAATCCAGCAAAACTCTCAATTAACATAGATGGAAAAACCAAGATATTCCATGACAAAACCAAATTTACACAATATCTTTCTACAAATCCAGCCCTACAAAGGATAATAAATGGTAAAGCACAACAAAAGGAGGCAAGCTACACCCTAAAAAAAGCAAGAAACTAATTGTTTTACAAGAAAACAAAGAGAAGACAAGCACACAAACATAATCTTTCCTCCAAACAGGAAGATAACAGGAAGCAATAATCACTATTCCTTAATATCTCTCAACATTAATGGATTCAATTCCCCAATAAAAAGACACAGATTAACAAACTGGATATGCAATGAGGACCCAGCATATTGCTGCATACAAGAAACACACCTCAGAAACAAAGATAGACACTACCTCAGAGTAAAAGGCTGGAAAAAAACTTTCCAAGCATATGGTCTGAAGAAGCAAGCTGAAGTAGCCATTCTAATATCGTATAAAATTGATTTTCAAGCAAAAGTAATCACAAAAGATAAGGAAGGACACTTCATATTCATCAAAGGAAAAATTCACCAAGATGAACTCTCAATCATAAATATCTTTGCTCCAAATACAAGGACACCTACATACATAAAAGAAACCTTACTAAAGCTCCAAGCACACATTGCACCTCACACAAAAATAGTAGGAGATTTCAACACCTCACTCTCATCAATGGACAGATCATGGAAGCAGAAATTAAACAGAGACATAGAAAGACTAAGAGAAATTATGAACCAAATGGACTTAACAGATATTTCTAGAATATTCTATCCTACAACAAAAGGATATAACTTCTTCTCATAACATCATTGTACTTTCTCCAAAATTGACTATATGATCGATCATAAAACAGGCCTTAACAGATACAGAAAAATAGAAAAATTCCATGGGTCCTATCAGAGTACCACAGGCTAAAGCTGGTCTTCGATAACAATAAAGAAAGAATGCTCACATATACATGGAAGTTGAACAATGCTCTACTCAATGATAACCTGGTGAAGGAAGAAATAAAGAAAGAAATTAAAGACTTCTTAGATTTTAATGAAAATGAAGGTACAACATACCCAAACTTATGGGACACAAGGAAAGCTGTGCTAAGCTCTGAAATGAAAACTCATAGCTCTGAATGCCTGTAGAAAGAAACAGGAGAGAGCATATATCAGCAGCCTGACAGTACACCTAAAAGCTCTAAAACAAAAAGAAGCAAATACACCCAGGAGGAATAGAAGGCAGGAAATAATCAAACTCAGAGCTGAAATCAACCAAGTAGAAACAAAAGGACCATAGAAAGAATCAACAGAACCAAAAGTTGGTTCTTTGAGAAAATCAACAAGATAGATAAACCCTTAGCCAGACTAACGAGAGGACACAGAGAGTGTGTCCAAATTAAAAAATCAGAAATGAAAAAAGGAGACATAACAACAGAATCAGAGGAAATTCAAAAAATCATCAGATCCTACTACAAAAACCTATATTCAACAAAACTTGAAAATCTGAAGGTAATGGACAATTTCCTAGACAGATACCAGGTACCAAAGTTAAATCAGGAACAGATAAACCATTTAAACAACCCTATAATTCCTAAAAAATAGAAGCAGTCATTAAAATCTCCCAACCAAAAAGAGCCCAGGTCCAGAAGAGTTCAGAGCAGAATGCTATCAGACCTTCATAGAAGACCTCATACCAATACTATTCAAACTATTCCACAAAATTGAAACCAATTGAGCCCTACAGAATAACTTCTGTGAAGCCACAATTACTCTTATACCTAAACCACGGAAAGACCCAACAAAGAAAGAGAACTTCAGACCAATTTCCCTTACGAATATCGACGCAAAAATACTCAATAAAATTCTTACTCACGGAATCCAAAAGCATATCAAAACGATCAACCACCATGATCAAGTAGGCTTCATCTCAGGTATGCACGGATGGTTTAATATATGAAAAAACATCAACGTAATCCATTATATAAACAAACTGAAAGATGAAAACCACGTGATCCTTTCATTAGATACTGAGAAAGCATTTGACAAAATTCAACACCCCTTCATGATAAAAGTCCTGGAAAGAACAGGAATTGAAGGCCCATAACTAAGCATAGTAAGAGCCATATATAGCAAACCAGTAGCTAATATTAAACTAAATGGAGAGAAACTTGAAGCAATCCCACTAAAATCAAGGACTAGACAAGGCTGCCCACTCTCTCCCTACTTATTCAATATAGTTCTTGAAGTCCTAGCCCGAGCAATCAGACAACAAAAGGAGATCAAAGGGATACTGATTGGAAAGGAAGAAATCAAAATATCACTATTTGCAGATGATATGATTGCATATTTAAGTGATCCCAAAAGTCCCACCAGAGAACTACTAAACCTGATAAACACCTTCAGCAAAGTGGCTGGGTATAAAATTAACTCAAATAAATCAGTAGCCTTCCTCTACAGAAAAGTGAAACAAGCCGAGAAAGAAATTAGGAAAACAACACCCTTCCTAATAGTCCCAAATAATATAAAATACCTCTGTGTGACTTTAACCAAGTAAGTGAAAGATCTGTATGATAAGAACTTCAAGACTCTGAAGAAAGAAATTGAAGATCTCAGAAAATGGAAAGATCTCCCATGCTCCTGAATTGGCAGGAATAATATAGTATAAAGAGCCATTTTACGAAAAGTGATCTACAGATTCAATGCAATCCTCCTCAAAATTCCAACCCAATTCTTCAGAGAGTTAGAACAATTTGCAAATTCATCTGGAATAACAAAAAACCCTGTATAGCTAAAACTATCCTCAACAATAAAAGGACTTCAGGGGGAATCACTATCCCTGAACTCAGGCAGTATTACAGAACAATAGTGATAAAAACTGCATGGTATTGGTACAGAGACAGGCAGGTAGACCAATGGAATAGAACTGAAGACCCAGAAATGAACCCACACACCCATGGTCACTTGATTTTTGACAAAGGTGCCAAAACCATCCAATGGAAAAAAGATAGCCTTTTCAGCAAATTTTGCTTGTTCAACTGGAGGTCAACATGGAGAAGCATGCAGATCGATCATGCTTATCACCCTGTACAAAGCTTAAGTCCAAGTGGATCAAGGACCTCCATATCCAACCAGAACATTCAAACTAAACTTCCTGTAATTAAAATCATCCTTATCCAAACAAACACTTCATCTGATACAAGTTACATTATCTTAAAAATGGAAATTGTTAATGTCCCAAATATTTAAAAGTATTAAGTTCCATCTTTTTATAATTTTTATTTTTTTACTTATTTAATTTACAACCTGCTCTCTGCTCCCTCCCTTTCAGGCCCTCCCACAGTCCTTCCACCATTCCACTCTCCCCTTCTCCTCTGAGTAGGTGTGGGACCCCCTTGGATATCCACCCACTCTTGCACTTCAAGTCTCTCTCAGGCTAAGCGCATCCTCTCCCACTGAAGCCAAACAAGGCAGTCAGCCTTGCTAGAAGAACATATCCCATGTACAGGCAACAGCTTTTGGGATAGCTCTCATTCCAGTTGTTCAGGACCCACATGAAGACTGAGCTGCACATCTGTTACATGAGAGGAGAGGCATAGGTCCAGTCCATGTATATTTTTTGATTGGTGGTACAGTCTCTGAGAGCTCCAAGGGTCCAGGTTAGTTGATTCTGTTGGTCTTACTGTGGAGTTCCTATCCCCATAGTAGTTGCCCAAGTTCCATTCACTATGTGGTTGTGGGTGGGTGGAGCCTCTCAGAGGACAGCCATGCTAAATTCTTGTCTGTAAGCACAATGGAGTATCATTAATAGTGTCAGGGATTGGTTCTTGCCTATGGGATGGGTCTTATTTCCCTCTTTCTGCCAATGTTGGGTTTAGTTCATCAGCCTGTCTCTGGTTCCTTGACGTGTAAAGGTTATGCTTCTTTGAGAGTTTGTCCCTAGTGCAGCCATTCATTTTTTTAGTCTTCCATCTTAGAACTGCTGTTGTTGTATCTGATATGTTATTGGATCTTCGTTCCCATGGGTCTGATGGTTTGGGGGTATAGTGTATTTTCTTTTCCATATGTCTAATGATTTTTGTTAATTCTCACACATTTATGAACTGTCCAATCTCTCTAGTACTAACTGTATAGCCTTTCACAACACAGAAGTCTAACAACTCAGAGGACTATGGCTGGAAGGTACTCAATATAGTTTCAGTCATTTTAAGTCCACATGTGTGATCCATTCTAGAGAATGTCTGTGTGCCCTTGAAGAGAACAAGTATTTTTGTCATCACTGAATGAAAAGTTCATTTATATATGATAGTTCCATTTGACTAATATATTTTAAGTTGAAAGTTTTCTTGTAAATTTTGTTTCTGTGATCTATCAGTTTTTAATGTGAGGTACTGAGGTCTATTGGTATTATTCTATTTGTTTCTTGAGTGCCATTATTGTTTGCTATATTGATTTTGTTATTTCACTGTTGATTGCCTATCTAGTTATAATTATTGCACCCTTCTGATGACCCTTTTATTATAATATTGATATGATAAAAAAAAAAGTGGGGAAGAATCTCAAACATATGGGCACTGGAGAAAATTTCCTGAACAAAACACCAATCGCTTATGCTCTAAGATCAAGAATCAACAAATGGGATCTCATAAAACTGCAAAACTTCTGTAAGGCAAAGGACACTGTGGTTAGGACAAAACGGCAACCAACAGATTGGGAAAGATCTTTACCAATCCTACAACAGATAGAGGCCTTATATCCAAAATATACAAAGAACTCAAGAAGTTAGACTGCAGGGAGACAAATAACTCTATTGAAAATGGGGTCCAGAGCTAAACAAAGAATTCATAACTGAGGAATGCCACATGGATGAGAAACACCTAAGGAAATGTTCAACATCTTTAGTCATAAGGGAAATGCAAATCACAACAACCCTGAGATTTCACCTCACACCAGTAAGAATGGCTAAGATCAAAAACTCAGGTGACAGCAAATGCTGGCAAGGATGCGGAGAAAGAGGAACACTCCTCCATTGTTGGTGGGATTGCAGACTGGTATAACCATTCTGGAAATCAGTCTGGAGGTTCCTCAGAAAATTGGACATTGAACTGCCTGATGATCCAGCTATACCTCTCCTGGGCATATACCCAAAAGATGCCCCAACATATAAAAAAGACACGTGCTCCACTATGTTCATCGCAGCCTTATTTTTAATAGCCAGAAGCTGGAAAGAACCCAGATGCCCTTCAACAGAGAAATGGATACAGAAAATGTGGTACACCTACACAACAGAATATTACTCAACTATCAAAAACAATGACTTTATGAAATTCATAGGCAAATGGATGGAACTGGAAAATATCATCCCGAGTAAGGTAACCCAAACAAGAAAAACACACATGGTGTGTGCTCATTGATTAGTGGCTATTAGACTAAATGCTTGAATTACCCTAGATGCACAGAACACATGAAACTCAAGAAGGATGACCAAAATGCCAATGTTTCACTCCTTCTTTAAAAGGGGAACAAGAATACCCTTGGGAGGGAATAGGGAAGCAAAGTGTAGAACAGAGGCAGAAGGAACACCCATTCAGAGCCTGTCCCACATGTGGCCCATACATATACAGGCAGCAAACTAGATAAGATGGATGAAGCAAAGAAGTGCAGACTGAGAGTAATTGGATATAGATACAGAGGCAAATGCCAGCAGCAAACCACTGAACTGAGAACGGGACCTCCGTTGAAGGAATCAGAGAAAGGACTGGAAGAGCTTGAAGGGCCTTGAGACCCCATATGAACAACAATGCCAAGCAACCAGAGCTTCCAGGGACTAAGTCACTACCCAAAGAATATACTTGGACTGACCCTTGGCTCCAACCGCACAGGTAACAATGAATAGCCTAGCAAGGGCACCAGTGGAAGGGGAAGTCCTTGGTTCTGCCAAGACTGAACCCCTAGCGAATGTGATTGTTGGGGGAAGGGCGGTGGTGGGCGGAGGATGGGGAGGGGAACACCCATATGGGGGGAGTGGGAGGGGTTAGAGGGATGTTGGCCCGGAAACCGGGAAAGGATATGACAATCGAAATTTATATAAGAAATACCCAAGTTAATAAAGATGGAAAAAAAAGAAAAAAATATATATATAAAGAAAAGGACATAAGCAACAGAAACCAATGATACTTGGCTTAGTTAGAACCCAGCTCTCCTTGGGGAGAGAACAATGGAGGAGTGCTCTTCTTTCTCCACATTTCGCCTGCATCTGCTATTGCTGGAGTTTTTGATCTTAGCCATTCTGACTGGTGTGAGGTGGAATCTCAGGGTTGTTTTGATTTACATTTCCTGTATGACTAAAGATGTTGAACATTTGTTTAGGTGCTTCTCAGCCATTCAGCATTCCTCAGCTGTGAATTCTTTGTTTAGCTCTGAATCCCATTTTTTAATAGGGTTATTTGTCTCCCTGCAGTCTCCTGAGAGACACAGCCAGAACATGTCAAATACAGAGGTGAATGCTAGTAGCAAACCATTAAACTGAGAACGGGATCCTTATTGGAGGAATTAGAGAAAGTATTGAAAGAACTGAAGGGGCTTGCAACCCCATAAGAACAACAATGCCAGGGACTAAATCACTACCCAAAGGCTATACATGGACTGATTCATGGCTCCTGATGCTTATGTAGCAGAGGATGGCCTTGTTGGACACCAATGGAAGGAGAAGCCCTTGGTCTTGCCAAGGCTGGACACCCCCACCCCCCCGTGTAGGGGAATGTCGTGGGCGCGATGGGGGGCGAATGGGGAGGGGAAGACCCTTATATAAGAAGAGGAGGGAGGATGGGATAGGCGACTTGTGTCCAGGAAACCGGGAAAGGGAATAACATTTGAAATGTAAATAAAAGATATTCAATAAAAAAAAAAGCTTTTGTAAGGCAAAAGACACTGTCAACAGGACAAAAAGGCAACATACAGTTTGGGAAAAGAACTTAAACAACCCTACATCCAACAGATAGCTATTATCCAATATATACACAGAATTTAAGAAGTTACATGCCAAAGAATCAAATAACCTGTTTAAAAATGGGCTACAGAACTAAACAAAGAATTCCAAACTGAGGATTATCGAATGACCGAGAAGCGCCTAAAGAAAAGTCCAACATCCTTAGTTATCAGGGATGTGCAAATCACAACAATTCTGAGATTCCACCTCATACCAGTCAGAAGGGCTAAAATAAAAAACTCAGGTGACAGCAGATTCTGGTGAGGATGTGGAGAAATAGGAACACTTCTCCATTGTTGATGGGATTGCAAGCTGGTACAACCACTATGGAAATCTCTGGCGGTTCCTCAGAAAATGGGGCACAGTATTGCCTGAGGACCCAGCTGTACCACTCCTGGGTATGTACCTGAAAGATTCTGCAACATATAACAAGGGCACATGCTCCACTATGTTCATAGCAGCCTTATTTATAATATCTAGAAGCTGGAAAGAACACAAATAGAGATCCTCTTTCCTAAAATAGCATGCCCTTGGTCCAGCAACCCCAAATCATCAAGAGTTTAGATTGATTTAATTTAGCAACCTTTTTTCTCTCCATGCCTCTATTTTGATCTCTCTCACAGAGAAATTTTAGTACCATAACCACCAAACTTATAACCACACACATTTTGACAATTAAAACAAATCAAAGCAATTAAAGCAATCTAAAAAATTATTATCCATTGAGACAGTGTTCCTCACTATCCCCTGCCTTGTTCTTACACAATTAATTTTTAAAAGTGAGATCGAGGTCTACATTTATTTATTCATCTATGCATACTTAAATTCTCCCTTCTATGGAGATTAATATCTTTGTGGTTATTTCTCTTTATATAACTTGAATTAACATCCTTTCCTATGTATTTAACTTCAATTAAATTCCCTCCTACTTATTGTATAAGCTGATTTCTAGGCTATTAATTTGTCATAGCAGGCTAAGCAATTCCAGAATTCCCATAGAGCCCATGTTCAAAGAACCCAGCTTTCTGACCTGGCATAGATATTTTCAAATTCCCAAAGTGTTTTTCTCCCTTTTTAACTTTAAAAACAAATACTTTTTCTTTCATTTCTATCTTTTATTTATTTGTAGGAGGCAACTTATTTACCAACTAGAACCAAAAACATGTTGTATTCTCTTGTAATTTTGAAAATCCAAGTAACATAATATGAGTGTTAAACCAAATTCACAACACTGTGACTCCTTGTATTGTCAGAAGCTACACCTACAAATTCTCACTAACATGACTGCCTAAATATGAGCTGACCATTGACAACAACAACAGAAGACATTGCTAACATGGATAAGGAGATGTTGGGACCGATGCCCTTGAAGCCCTCCATTATTGATGTTATTATTATGGTTAGCGTTAAGTATGACTGGGTTCATGGAAAATCCCCAGCCAGCTGCAGAAGACTAATACAAATGTGTTGGTCAATATGAATAATCATATGATAACATCTGACATTAAGATACCCAATGTAATGACCTGTAACCTTTTTGAAAAACCAACATCCTGCTGACTAATAGATATGACAAACCTGTGACCTTTCTGACATCCTGTCAACATCAGCCTACTCCCTGACCACACAAATATTGTGTCCTTGGCCTGTGTAAATGTTTCTTACTTCCCCCCCTCCCTCTGTTACCCATGTTATGGTATAAAATCAGCCTAGGAGAAAAATAAATCATCGCCTTGATCAGACTCTTCTCTTGGTGTCCTTCTTTGCGCCCCTTGTCCCCCATTCTCTTCTAGGTACTCTGCACCCTCGTTGACAAGGAGAAATACTATAAGACTCCAATCTCATACAAAGAACTACACACAGCTACGAAATTCTTTGAACAGGAGAAATACGTTTCCCCAGGGAAGAGTACACTAAAAGATCAGTCTTGGAAACCTATAAGTAACTTTATACAGATTTATTTAACATTACTTAACATTACATAGAGCAGGTTATATTTAGGAAAATATATGTGTATGGTGTATGTGTGTATATATGTGTGTATTTACATATATTTTATAACATTTATTAGTATATAATAATATATAAATAGTATATTATACAGTAATATATTACAATATAACATATTATGTTAATATATTTATTATATATAATTTCCCCTTCTCCTTGCTTAATCCAAACCCTTGCATATGTCCTTCCTTGTTTTCTTTCAAATTCATAGCATTTTTGCCCCATAATTGTGTTGTAACAACATCAACTCTAGCTTTTACACTTGTTTGTCTCTTCTTCCACAGGATTCCCTGTGCCTTGAAGGGGGTGATTTGATAGATGCATTCTCTGCATCTGGCTGTTGATCTCTGTATCTGTTCCCATGTGCTTCAGGAGCAAGCTTCTCTCATTATGGTTGAGCGAGGCACTGATCATATTTTTCCCTTTTTTCCCCCTTGTTGGTTGCCATAAACAGTAATTCTGGACCAAAAAAAAAAAAATGAGAACTGTGTTCTGTAATTCATCAAATTCCTTTCTAAGGTTTTTATGAGAGTTTTCATTCTTATTAACGAGTTTGGCATTTAGAATAAGAATATTCTGTGATTTCTGGGAACTGCTAAAGTTTATTTAGCATTATACACATAATGGACACTGGCAAGAAAGAAATTAGAAAATTTTATTTATACCATTTCAGAACATTCTGCTTGAAACTTATTAACATGATCTGTTGACAGAGAAACCATTGTTTTCTTTTATTTACATTTTTTAATGAGAAAAGGGAAAAAATTTAGTATATCTTTTCTCATGGCTTTACCTTCTCCTTTTTTAGAATTGCAAGATATTTAGTCTTCCCACAATAAAACTTTAAAACTATATTTATGTGTATATATTGATGTACAGGCTTTGAATTCACAGGTTGAGAAATTATCTATAAACAGAAAGAAGAAAATTTAAAAAAATGACAACTTTGCTTCTTCACTAGGATATGTATATCTAGAATATAAAAATGACTAATATGTGATTATTTCCATCAATAAAAGATACATTCAGATATTGTTGTGGACACACTCATATTTTATTATTAAGTAGTAGCATGGAATTTAGGCAATGGAGAAAATCTTATAATTGAACCAAATAAACAAACTTATGTAAATAAAAATACATATCACGCAAAATTTGGCTAAATGAGAAAAAAATCAATGTAGGAAAAGTTGAGAGGGTTTGTGGTTAAAGACAAAATCTTTTATCTTTCTGACCATTGAGGCTGTTTTATCTTGTCAGAGCAGGTTCTGTCCAGAACAGATGCCTTGCTTGACTGACCAGGATGGATCACTGCCTTTCCTGCCTCAAGGAGACCAGTCACAGGCCCTTCCTCATTTTCTCAGACAGTTGGCGAATTGGCAATACTTATTCCCTTTATCATGCTAAAAAGCCTATAGAAATTTTAAAATTAATTTTCAAGTCATAAAAGTAGACAGAAAATAAAGTTCTAGTGCCACTGTCATCTTTTTGGTTCCTTTATTTGATCCCTTTGAACTATAAGCATGTTCCTTTTTTATCTACTTTGGCAACACAGTGTAGAATGCTTTAAAATTGTATAAATAGCCCTTTGTCTTTCTTCAAATGGTATTCATGAGTATTTTCTCTTAAAAATTCGATATATCATCCAAGAAATGAACATCTTACTGTGTTTTATGTTACATTCAACAAAACATAGCCATTTGAAGAGGAAAGTTTAAATCTGTGTAAACTTTCATATCTCCAAATATATACAATTCAAACTCAGAATGTTCTCAAGTTCTGAATCAATCGTCCCTTCTTCCACGTTCTTTGTCCTGACCACTTTTTAAAATCATATATATACATATATATATATATATATATATATATTCCTAGAAAGCTATGCAAATGAAAGCCTTATGAAAAACTACTTAGAGCACTCTTTGCCTCTGATTCCAAAGAATATTGAGCAACTCGTATTTTTTAGTTTGTTTTTTTGGTCCACCTGACACATGCCAGTGTCATCTAGGCAGAAGAAATCTCAGGTGAGCAAATACCTCCAGCAGATTAGCCTGAGGCAAGTGTGGGGTATTTTCTTAAATTAATGTTTAATGTGGGAGGGCTCAGGCCATTTTAGGCCGTGACAGCCCTGAGCAAGTAGTTCTTGGTTGTATAAAAATTCAAGTTTCATAAGCCATGAAGAACAAGCCAGTCAGTCAGTCAGCAGTCTTCCTCTGTAGTCCAAGTTTCAGTTATCTCCTCTAGGTCTGGTCTTGAATTCCTGGCTTCCATAGATTATGGAACTAAACTGTAAGCTGTTTTAGGTGGTTTTCTACTGCTGTGACAAAACACTATGATCAAGCAATCTAAAGAAAGAATTTATTGGGGTTTATAGTTTCAGAGGTGAGTCCATGATCATCATTGTGCAAGACATGGCAAGACAGGCATAGTAATTGAGAGCTTACACAATTAACTAGAAATAGGAATCAGAGAAAAAGATAAGTAGGAATGTCATGGGATTTTAAATCCTCAAAGCCCACCCCAGTGACACAACTCCTCAAAAAAGTCAACCCAGTAATCCTTCTCAATATTTACACCAACTGAGCACCAAGCATTCAAATATGTGAACCATTGGGAGCCATTCTCCTTAAATCCATCACATAAACCAAATAAGTTCCTTCTTTTCCGTGTAGCTTTTATCTATAGTGGTTATCACCACATCAGAAAACAGAATAAAATAGATCTTATAACAAAAGCAATTTAATTTGAATTGAAACATTCCCTCTAGCCAGAAGAGGGAAAGACTCCAAAACCTTAAAACATAAATCAACGCTCTCAGAAAGCTGAAATGTATAAAACTCACAAGGGCCATCTGCAAAGTTGTACAAGTGGTAAATTGTTACGAGAAAGGAAGAATCTCTGATGAGTTCAGATGCTTACGAATTATGTAGACAGTTTAAGGAATGCTCTGTCATGGAAGCTGACCTGTTTGTTTGTTTGTTTTTCATGGTGTAATTTACTTTGTATCATCCCTTTCCTCTAAACAATCCCAATAATTTGTTGGTTTTCGAAGCTGAACTTCAGTAGAATTGTAGCTTGCAAATATGTTTTATTATTGGTTTTGAGCATGGAATGCTACTAATAAAGTTCAACTTACCATGTTTTCCTGGATACTGTTATTTTATGAAGAATATCTAAGAAAAGCTTTTATAGTCTAAGGTAGTTAAGACAGTCTCCTGACTTTTATCAATTGTAAATAAGAATTTTTTCTCATGTTGAATTCCTTCACTTATTTTTTTCTTTTATTTATTTATTTATTTATTTATTTATTTAGATTTATATTTTTTTCTCCATCTTTCTTAAATTGGGTATTTTTTATTTACATTTCAATTGTTATTACCCTTTCCTTGGTTTCCAGACCAACCTCCCCATAACTAGTTCCCACAGTCTTTCTCCCTTTCTAAATTGGGTATTTTATTTACATTTCAATTGTTATTACCGTTTCCGGTTTCCAGACCAACATCCCCCTAACCCCACCTTCTCCCCTTCTATATGGGTGTTCCGCTCCCCATCTTTCCCCCATTATCACCCTCCCCCCAACAATCCTGTTCACTGGGGGCTCAGTCTTGGCAGGAACAAAGAGCTTCCCCTTCCACTGGTGCCCTTACTAGGCTATTCATTGCTACGTATGCAGTTGGAGCCCAGGGTCAGTCCATGTATAGTTTTTGGGTAGTGGCTTAGTCCCTGGAAACTCTGGTTGGTTGGCACTGTTGTTCATAGGGGGTCTCAAGCCCCTTCAAGCTCTTTCAGTCCTTTCTAGATTCCTTCAACAGGGGTCCCATTCTCAGTTCAGTGGTTTGCTGCTGGCATTCACCTATTTATTTGCTGTATTCTGGCTGTGTCTCTCAGGAGAGATCTACATCCGGCTCCTGTCGGTCTGCACTTCTTTGCTTCATCCATCTTATCTAGTTTGGTGGCTGTATATGTATGGGCTACATGTGGGGCAGGCTCTGAATGGGTGTTCCTTCTACCTCTGTTCTAAACTTTGCCTCCCTATTCTCTCTCAAGGGTATTCTTGTTCCCCTTTTAAAGAAGGAGTGAAGCATTCACATTTTGGTCATCCTTCTTGAGTTTCATGTGTTCTGTGCATCTAGGTTAATTCGAGCATTTGGGCTAATATCCACTTAATAATGAGTGCATACCATGTGTATTTTTCTGTGATTGGGTTACCTCACTCAAGATGATATTTTCTAATTCCACTTATTTTTTTCTTATTGCATCTCAAAAGCCAGCTCCTGCATCATAAGTTTGAAAATAAGCAGTGAGAAAAGCTTTCTTTGCATTTTCAATCTCTTTCCAAACTAACATGAGAGTCTTGAATATGGAATCAACTTTAAAATTCTGCAAATTAATCATATTTATTACACAAATACTACTCATGCTTGTATGTGTGTGTGTATGTATGTATGTATGCATGCATGCATATATGTATCTAACTCCAGTATTCGTTACTCCAGAAGTTCGTTGAGGACTCATTTTGTTAATTTTCATGAGAAATATCAGTCTGTGATTTTATTATACTTTGGACTAGTTCTGGCTTAGTGAAAAATGTTAAGAATAAGGTTACAAAATTTTTGTATGATATCTTTCTTAAATATCAGAAGGAATGTATAGGTGTGACAGATCTGAAGGAAAGATTTCCCCCATGCAAGTGTTACAGCTCTACACTGAGGAAAGGTTTTCCCAGAACAAGTGTTACAGCTCTGCTGGTAGAGGGTGGGGGTATCCCATAATGCAAAATGTTAAAGCTCTGAAGGAAAAGGTATTCTGACATTGGGGATCCAAAAAATATCAGAAAGTCACACCGCACAACAAACTTCACACAAGAGAGGAAACAGTAGAGAAGCAGCAGAGAATCGATCCGTCGAGGTTTATATAGGATTTCTATGGGACAGAGCTTTCCATGGTGGAGGTTTCCGGGATGGGGTTGATAGGTTTCAAGTCCTGAGTTTGGGCTTTTTACTCTGTACGGTGGAGCCTGTCTGCCTGTGTCTTGGTTGTTGTGGTGGTGGTCGGGGGTGGGGTGGGGAGTGGGGGTGGGGGTGGGGCTGGATCCAGCTGTTAATGGCAGGTACAATGTTCTGGTGGGTGCACGTTCTCACAAGCAGGGTCTGGTCAGTGCCTTGAGCAGCTTGTAGAACGTATCAGCGGAAACTTTGGAACGTTATATAAATATAGTGAAGCCACAGTCCAATGGCTAAACATGATCGTCACGTAAGACCTGACTTTGATCCCCAGAATCCACATAAAGGTTGGAGAAGAAATTCGAAGTTATTCTCTGACCAGTGCATTGCCATTCTCTTTCTGTCTCTTGCTCTTTCTCCTCCCTCCCTCCCTCCCTCCCTCCTCTCTCTCTCTCTCTCTCTCTCTCTCTCTCTCTCTCTCTCTGTCTCTCTCTCTCTCTCTTTTCACATAAACACACAGAGAATAGTAAATAAATAAATCTTTAAGTTTTAAGTATTTATTCAGTCTTTCTTTAAAAACCGAATCAGTCTAATTTTCTATTTATTTTCTTGGTAAACTGAACTTTTCAATACATATTAATTAAAAATTTTAATTTTTTTCATCTGGTATATATTTATTTTCTGTTTCATTGTTTCCACTTCCTGTGTAATGGCTGTCAAGGCAGCACTGATTGCTCAATCCTGTTTCCTTCCCATTCTCAGGGACATATAAGGATATTTCCAGATTTTTATATTGTAATGTTTGATATTTGGCCAACTTGACATAAAACTTAGAATAATCTAGAAAGAGGATAATAAACTGAGGAATTAGATACATAATGGCATATAGCGAAGGCTGAGGGGAATTTTCACGATTAATGATTGATGTAAAAAGCCTAACCTACTGTGTTTGATGCCAGCCCTGGAGAGATTTTCCTGGGTAGTATAAAATAAGAAGCTGGACAAACCCTGGGAAGAAAGCAAGGAAGCGTCATTACTCATGATTTCTACTTCAGTTTCTATTTCCTGGTTCTTGCCCACCTTTAATTCCTATCTCAGCTTCTTTGAATAATCAATGTGTAATCAGCATGTGTACCAAATAAACCCACTTGTCCACAAGTTTATTTTGACCATGGTTTTAATTACAGCAATAAGAAAGGGAACTAAGACAATCATCTGTAGGAATTTAATTCTAAGATACATACGCATCTTCCAGCTGTTTTGACAATTATAATAGAATTGTTTTTCTCCTTTCAGGATTCAACAATTTCTGATCTAGGTAAACCATTTCAAGTGCTGTGTGTCTTTCTGAATGGCCCATATTTTAACATCTACTAGTAAAACTTCACTATGACTTCCGTCCTTCCAAGGTTCATAAAAGTAGTTTCTAATTTGTCTACCTTGTTGTAAAGTCAGGAAAAATTAATTGTTTGACATTTATTAATTAGAACACAGCTAGAAATCCACAGGTGTCTTTAAAATTAAGTGAATTTAAGCTTAGGGAAATGTTTTGCATTTCATATAAAACTGTTCTAATGTGTGACATATAGCTTTTGTATATCCACATTTGCATCTGACATAATTTTGTTAAGTTATAGAACTTTGCTGTGGCTATTACTGTTCAGTTGCTTGTGTCTTAGTTCCCATTTGAATGGAAGGACAGTCTTACCTTAGAACTTAAAAAACTGCCATTTTTGGACAAATAATTGTCATTTGATATTTTCTAATGTAACCCCACCAGTTGTGACTGGGCTCCACAACTGTGTATTTGATGGGTTATAGTTTTCTGCCATCATCCCCATCTGCTACAAAGAGAAGCATTCTTGATGAAAAGTGAGGACTACAATTAGGGGTAAGTATAAGGGCAAACATTTTGAATGCATTTAGATATTACCAACTTTAAAAAAGTGACAGTTGTAGGTTCTCTTCCAAGATCCACAACTTCACTAACTCTAAGTAGTTGTCTAGGTTTCCAGTACCAATGATGATTTTCATCTTGTACATTGGGTTTGAAGCCCAAGGAGAGAGCAATTGGTTACAACCAAGGTTTGTGTGTCACTACAGCACCTTTGGACTATTTGATTTTCTCTTTGGAAACTTACATGGACCCTTCTGGTACCATGAGGGCTAGTTTGAGTTTTCAGACCAGCTCCACCTTGGGAGCTTTTGTAAGGCATTCGTGTTCTCCCTATGGAGTGGGGTGAGAGACAACCAATGGCAACGTCAATAGCCTGTAATATATTGTGAGTATCTTTGACAGCCCTAACTACTCAGTCATGGCTCCTCGTGCCTGGTGGTGTTGGGGGGTTTGTCGAATGGTAGTTGCTCTTGTGGAAAGGGAGCACTGTTAGCCCAGATGAGGAAATTTCATTTTAACTATTAGCGCAGACACACTGACTTATATGTATTTTATATGTTGCTATGTAAACCGTTAATAATATGATTCCTTGAAACTTTTAAAGGCATCCTTACAGTTATTTTATTCTGCACTCTTCTTATTGTTTATCTCACTTCTGCCTCCTTTTTAAATTTCAGAGTACTTGTATCTTGTTATTTTCCTTTCTACTGTTCCATCACATGCTATAGGACAATGGTATTTTTGCTTTCCTAGCTTCCGCATTACCCCAGGATACTTTTTAGTTCTATCAAATTGTCAGCAAAATTTATGATTTCCTTTTTTTCATCTAGATACTATTTAGTCCATAAGGTGTATGTACTTCATTTTATTATGCATTAGTCAGTTGTAGGACATTTATATTGTTTCCCTTTTCTAGCTATTATGAATAGAGCAATAACGAGAGAAATTATCTGTGGGGTAGGATGTCAAGTACTTCGGGCATATGCCAGGGAGTGGCATAGCTGGGTCATATGGTAAGGTTATTGTCAGCTTTATAAAGATTTACCCCAATGATTTCTATAATCACTGCATTAGTTTGCAATCCCATGGATCTTGAAGGAAGGGTCCCCGCTTCCACATTTCCTCCAGCATTTGTTGTTAGTTATCCTTTAATCTTTGTCACTCTGGCCTAGGAAAGATGAAATCTCAATGTTGTTTTGTTTTTCATTTCCCTAATGACTAGGACTGATGAACTCTTTTTTTTTTTAAATTTATTTTCTGCTTGACTTAATTTCATCAGTTATAGCCAACTTCTTTCAACTTTCTTTTTCTTCTTTTTTTTTTTTTTGGATATTTTCTTTATTTGCATTTCAAATGTTATCCCCTTTCCAGGTTTCCCCTCTAGAAAACCCCTATCCCAATTCCCTCTCCCCCTGCTTCTATGATGGCCCTTCCCACTCCCTCCCACCTCCCTGCCCTGGCAGAGGACGGCTTAGTCAGGCATCAATAGGAGGAGAGGCCCTTAGTCCTGTGAAGGCTCAAACTCTTTTAAAAAAAAATTTATTACCCATTTTTATTTTCCATTTAGAACTCTCTGTTTATATCCCAGAGCTATTATGCCCTGATGCTGAATCGGTCATTTCTTTTTGACTATTTCTGAGTTTTTAAAAATATGTTTTAGACATTAATATAGTTCAAATATTAATCCTCCGTCAGTTAGATAGCAGGAAAAATTGTTTCATACCGCACATGGTTTTGCTTCACAGGCTGGTATTTTTTTTCGAGCTGTACAGAACTGTTTTAGTTTCTGAGGGCCTACTTGTCAGTTACTAGGCTTAATGCCTTGATGAATAGAATCCTAGGCAGAAAGTCCTTTCATACATCTTTATTATGTAGGGTAGGCCTAAGTTTCATTCTAGCAGTTTTAATACTTCAGGTTTCCTGCCTAGGTTTTTGATACATTTGTATCAGTTTTCTGCAAAGAAATAAATGGGTCTAATATTCTTCTGTGTGTGGAAATCTGGTTTTCTCACTATCATTTGGTAAAGATGCTTTCTTTTTTTCCAACATATATTTTTGGTATCTTTTTCGATTTCTAAATGACTGAAGATATGTGTACTCATGTTCTGTTTCCAATTTTGATCCACTGGCCTCCATGTCTGTTTTAGTACTAATATCCTATTGAGGTTATTACTGTGACTCTATAATATATCTTGAGAACTGGAGTGGCCGTTACTCCAGTACTGGTCTTTTGCAGGGTTGTTTAGCCCTCTGGGGATTTTTGTTGTTTCATGTGAATTTTATGTTAGTTTTTCTATTCCTGTGGTGAATGAGTTGAATATTTTGATTAAGATAGCATTGAATTTTTGAGTGGCTCTTGTTTAAATAGCCATTTAAAAAATAATCATTCTACCATCCCATGGGTGCAGAATGTTTTTATGTTTTCTAGTGTATTTCTCTACTTTTTCTTCAGAGATCTAACATATTATTTCTGAAGTTCTCCCAGTTAGGTTTATTCCTAGGTGTTTTACTTTATTTGAAAGTATTTTGAATGGGAATGTGTCCATAACCTATTTTTCTGTGTTTATTGGTAGTGATTTGTGTAATTCCATTCTGTATTCTGAAATAATGCTCAGCTTATCACGTTTAGACTTTTTATCATCAATTTTTTTCATATCTGTTATGGAAAAATTATATCACCAGTAAATAAGGATTGGGTGGCTTTATCTTTTCTCATTTATATTCCTTTAATTTCCTTCTCTTGCCTTCATGCTCCAGACAGTGCTATGGGCTCAGTAATAAAAAGGGGGAAGGATAGTGGACAACCCTATCTCTCTGTGATTGCTTCATGTTCTTCTCCAATTTTGATAATGTTGGCTGTGGGTTTCTCACACGAAGTTTTTACTATATCGAGGTATGTTTATTCTAGCCTTATAATCTCTAGAACTATTGTCACAAAGGCATGTGGAAGTTTGTTAAAAACTTTTTCTGTGTGATTGGGTGATTCTTGTCTTTAAGTCCATTTAGGATTTCTTTTTTAATTTTATTGATTTGCTTATGATAATCATCCCTGAATTCCAGGGATGAACGCAACTTGGCAGGTGGTAGAAAATCTTTTTGATATATGGCTGTTTTCAAGTATTTTGAGCATTTTAAAATCTATAGTCATCAATCTATATGGCTATAATTTTCTATTTTTTTGTGTGCCTTTACCTGGTTTTGGTTTAGAGCGACAATAGCGTCATAGCAGGGGTTTGGAATTGCTCCTTTTTGTTTATATTTTAAAACACTTTTAAAAAGATTGGCTATGGATGTTTCTTAAAAGTACAATGGAATTTTGCTGTAAATCCATCTGACTTTGTACTTTTTCTCCAGTGGAGGAATTTTTTAAATCTATTTTAATCCTCACATTTTTTTTAATTGAATATTTTATGTATTTACATGTCAAATGTTATCCCCTTTCCCCACTCTCCCATTCTCCCTCCCTGTCCCACTGCTTCTATGAAGATGATCTCACTCCCACCCACCCACTCCTATCACAATGCCCTGGCATTGATGATGGACAATGCCATGTATCCATATGTAGCTGGAGCCATGGGTCTCTCTCTTAGGTTAGTGGTTTAGTCCCTGGGAGTTCTGAGGGGTCTGGTTGGTTGATATTGTTGTTATTCCTGTGGGATTGCAAACTCCTTCAGCTCCTTCAGTCCTTTCTCTAACTTCTCCATTGGGGTCCCCATGCTCAGTCCAGTGGTTAACTGCAAGCATCCTCAGTCCAATGGTTAACTGCAAGCATCCTCGTTTGTATCAGTAAGTCTGGCAGAGCCTCTCAGGCTTATGTCAGCAAGCACTTCTTGGCATCAGCAATAGTGACTGGGTTTGGTGCATATGGGTGGATCCCCAGGTGGGTCAGTTTCTGGATGAACTTTCCTTCAGTCCCTGTTCCACTCTTTGACCATGTATTTTCTCCCATGAATATTTTGTTCGCCCTCTCAGAAAGACTGATGCATCCACACTTAAGTCTTCCTTCTTCTTGAGATTCATATGGTTTATAAATTGTTTCTTGGGTATTTCAAGGTTTTGGGCTAATATCCACTTATCAGTGAATGCATACAGTGTGTGTTCTTTTGTGACTGGATTACCTCACTCAGGATATTTTCTAATTCCATCCATCTGCCTATGAATTTCATGAAGTCATTGCTGAGTAGTATTCCATTGTTCAAATGTACCATATTTTCTGTATCTATTCCTCTGTTGAAGAATATCTACATTCTTTCCAGATTCTGACTATTATAAATAAGGCTGCTATGAACATAGTTGAGCAGGTGTCCTTGTTATATGTTGGAGCATATTTCAGGTATATGCCCAGGAGTGGTATAGCTGGGTCCTCAGGCAATACTATGCCCCATTTTCTGAGTTACAGCCAGACTGATTTCCAGACTAATTGTACTGGCATGCAATCCCACCAAAAATGGAGGAGTGTTCCTATTTCTCCACATCCTTGTCAGCATCTGCTGTCACCTGAGATTTTGATGTTAGCCATTCTAACTGGTATGAGGTGGAATCTCAGAGTTGTGTGACTTGCACTTCCCTGACGACTAAGGATGTTGAACTTTAGGTGCTTCTTGGCCATTCAATATTTCTCAGTTTGGAATTCTTTGTTTAGCACTGTAGCCCATTGGTGTTCTGTTCAGGAAAATTTCCCCTGTGCTTATATATTTGAGGGTCTTCCTCATTTTTCTCTTCTCTTAGCTTCAGGGTATCTGGTTTTATGTGGGAGTATTTGATCCACTTGGACTTTAGCTTTGTACAAAGAGATATAGATGTGTCAGTTTGCATTCTTCTACATGTTGATCTCCAGTTGAACCAGCACCATTTGTTGAAAATGCTGCCGTTTTTCCACTGGATGGTTTTAGCTCCTTTGTCAAAGAACAAGTGACCATAGGTGTGTGAGTTGATTTCTGGGTCTTCAATTCTACTCCATCAATCTACCTGCATGTCTGTGTACCAACACCATGCAGTTTTACCACTATTGCTCTGTAATACAGCTTGAGGTAAGGGATGGTGATTCCCCAGAAGTTCTTTTATTGTTGAGGATAGTTTTCACTATCCTGTTTTTTTTCTTCTGAATAATTTGCCAGTATCTTTTTCTAATTATATGAAAAATTGATTTAGGACTTTGATGGATATTTTATTGAATCTGTAGATTGCTTTCTGCAGAATGGATATGTAACTATATTAATACCACCTATTTATGAGCATGAGAGGTCTTTCCCTCTTCTGAGATCTTATTCAATTTTTTTTCAGAGACTTAAAGGTTTCATCATACAGATCTTTCACTTGCTTGGTTAGAGTCATACCAAAAAATTTTATGTTATTTGTGACTATTGTGAAAGGTGTTATTTCCCTAATTTCTTTCTCAGCCTGTTTCTCCTTTGAGTAGAGGAAGGCTACTGATTTGTTATTTTATACCCAGGTACTTTGCTGCAGTTGCTTATCAGGTTTAGGAGTTGTCTGGTGGAATTTTTGGGGTTACATAAGTATACGATGATATATCATCTGCAAATAGTGATATTTTCCTGGTTCTGTTGATACGTTGTATAGTTCTGTTTGTTTCTACTTGGTTAATTTCAGCTCTGAGTTTGATTATTTCCTGTAATCTACTCCTCTTGTGTGTATTTGCTTCTTTTTGTTCTATATCTTCCAGGTGTGCTGTCAAGTTACTAGTGTATGCTCTCTCCAGTTTCTTTTTGGAGGCAGTCAGAGCTATAAGTTTTCCTCTTAGCATGGCTTTCATTGTGTCCCATAAGTTTGGGTGTGTTGTGCCTTCATTTTCATTAATTTCTAAAAAATCTTTAATTTTTTTTTATTTCTTTCTCGAAGCATTGTTCAACTTCCATGTGTATATCAGCTTTCTGTCATTTTTGTTGTTATTGAAGACCAGATTCCATGGTGATCTGATAGGATGGGGGATTATTTCTATCTTCTTGTATTTGATGAGGCCTGTTTTGTGACCAATTTTTTGGTCAATTTCAGAGAAGGAATCCTGAGTTGCTGAGAAGAAGGTATATTCTTTTGTTTTAGGATGAAATGTTCTATAGATAGCTCTTAAATCCATTTGTTTCATAACTCTTGTTAAATTCACTGTGCTTCTGTTTAGTTTCTGTTTCCGTGATATGTCCATTGATGAGAGTGGGGTGTTGAAGTCTCTTACTATTATTGTGTGTGGTACAATGTATGCTTTGAGCTTTAGTAAAGTTTCTTTTATGAGTATGGGTGCCCTAGTATTTGGAGCATAGATGTTCAAAATTGAAAGTTCATCTTGGTAAATTTTTCTTTTGCCAAGTATAAAGTGTCTTTCTTTGTCTTTTTTGATAACTTATAGCTGAACATCCATTTTGTTAAGTATTAGAAAGGCCACTCCAGTTTGATTCTTGGAAGCATTTGCCTGGAAATTTTCTTTCCTGCCTTTTACTTTGAGGTATTGTTTGTCTTTGTCACTGAAAGACTTGAGGCCACAGGGAGTTGGGAGGTCTGATGGGGTGGGGGTGGTGAGATGGGGACATGCTCTTGGAGACTGGAAGGGGTAGGAGGAATGGGATGAGAAACAGAGGTCAAAGAGTGAGAGGGATAATACCTGGACTGTAAAAAAAAAAGATTAAAAAATAATAAAACAATTCCAACCATTAATTTGTAAAATAAATATCTCACAGGTCTGTCACATATTTTTGGCATAAAATGTTTACTTTGCGTGGGGAAAATGTTTTAAAAAGTTAAATTTAAAAAGAGGAAAAACTATTTCAATCCTCGCATTTCTTAAAAACAGGTTGCTCACTTACTATGGGTTTAATATTGCTGGTGCAGCTATATCTGTAAATTCATCAGTTTCTTTTTAGATGTTTTTTTTTAACTTAATTGTGTAGTGATTTTTGACATATTTTCTATAGTATTTCGCATCTTCTGGTGTCTCTTAAAATGTTTACATGTTCATTTATGATTCTGGTAATATGAATTCTCTCTTTCTTTAGGTTAGTTAGGCCAGTATCTGTCAATCTTATTAATCTTCTAATAAATGAACTCCTGTGTTCATTAATTCTTTATAGAGTTTCCTTTATTTCTAATTCATCAGTTTCTACTTTGATTTCTATTTCCTGCCACTGACTGTTTTTGTATTTGGTTTGCTTTTGTTTTTGTAAGTTACAAAGCCATATGTTAGTTACAAGTTTGAGAGTTTGTCTTCTTTGGTTGGATTTTTATCCTCTCAAGTTCCACTGTCCATAGCATCACTAAACACAAACATTTATCTCCAAGTTTTAACAAGAATCCATCTTTCTTTCTGATCTCTATTTCCTGAATGCCCCAAATCTTGCCATGATTTCACTTATTTTGTGTTGCTTCTCTGTTCCTTTTGATATTGTTTTTCATAATCTATCCTAAGTTTATAATTCTTTTTCTTGTAAGTTTAGTCTGATATAACTTCTGTAAGGTATGCTACAATTTCTGAAAGTGATAGCAGAGAAAGTATTTTGCTGTTAATTGGACTATGTCAGAAATATGACAAAATATTTCCCTTATTTGATTCATATGTTTTACATTGTAAGATAAATTTTAAATAATCATTCATTGAAGAATTGGGGAATGGATTGTTCTTTGGTTCATATAATATTTTAATGATTTATAATGATTTAATATTGTTTCTCAAGTTGCGTTTAATAGTCATCTTATTACAGTGTGATAAAGTAGGTCACAAGTGACATGAAAAGTGGTCTGTGGATAGACTAAAGCCTTTAACGAGTTATCTTTATGCAGTTACTGAGACCTGAGAATGCTCCTCATGCTTTGCTGAATATGCAGTCTTTCCTTGCTTCCATTTACCTATTCAATATGTATTTCCACTTACTGGGGTTCATGTACTATGCCAGATATCATATATTAACTGAACAAATCCAAAATGCTTACTGACATAGTATGTACTATATAAAGAAAGGCAGAGAATAAAACAAAATCTAGGCAGTTAATATACATGCTACAAAAAATATCACTCTTTAAAAGAAAGTAGTAAAATTTGGTATGAGAGTTATGGGAAATATTTAAATGAGAGAAGTCCAAGAATGCTTTGTTGAGGAGCCAATACTTAGATGAAAACTGGCTCTACAGAGTAAAACAGTTATATAAACAATTGAAGGAGAACAGTCTACACTTGATATTAACAAACATGCAGAGAACTGATAAGGAAGAACACTCTAGATAAATATGATAATTAAATAAAGCAGCAAGGAAAGAGACTCTGCTAATGTTATATTAAAAGAATAATGTTGTGGTCAGTGGGAATAGGGCAGAATAAATTGAGATAAATGTCACATGTTATTTTAATAAGCAAGGGTAGAGAACATTGTGCTAAGAAAGTTAGAATCCAATTAAGTATAATAAGAAGTCATGAGAGTGGGAGAGCTTGTCCAAATAATTGCCAACTGAAGCATTCTGACAAATGGGCTCTATACTTCACCAGGGCAGCAGAGTAGAGCTAGTGAAGACATGGGTGAGCCTGACTGGTGGGTGGGATAGTAAGAGAGCTGACCATACCCCTTGTCAACTGCAGTGTTGGGTGAGCTAGCTAGGATATTCCTAGAGAGCCTGCCCTGGTGGTTCAGGTGCAGAAGAGTTGGCAGGCTGACCAAGCAAGCCACCACCAAGTTCGAGATTCATGGCCTTGAGTTGGCCCACTTCAACATCTACTTCATCTATAAACTTCTGGAGTGCTTGAAAGGACTGGTCCTGCAAATCTAAAGCTGTAGGATTTCCATGACACAACCAAAAACAAGATATATGAGAGGAGCCCAGGTAAGGATTCAGTGTGGATGGTGTACCAGAAGCCAGAGGCTTCAAACTAGAGCAATGACACATTGCAATGAACATTCACAAGTAAAGATGTATTAACAGAAGGGTATATTGTGGGACACACTGTAACACACCGCAACTTCCACAAGATGTTTTTATGTTTTGTTTTGTTCTTTCTTTTTCTTTTGGGGAGGTTGCAAGGGCAGAGTGAATACAAAAGGATGGGGAAGATGAGTGGGATTAGGTTGTGTGATATGAAACATAATCAATAAAAAAGTTTTAAAAATCATGTCACATTGAAAAATAACAGGAATAATGTCTGATTTATATTTCAGTAGGATTTTCAGGCCGTTTTGTGAACAATAGACTATACATGAGGAAAAATGAAATAACGAGATTATTTTGTATAAAAAGCTATTACAGAATTCTCTCCAAAAGATGAAAGTGTCTTCAAGAAAAGTGAAGATGTAGGAAAATGAGTTGTATTTCCCCCACCACATGCTTAGCACTGTGTGTGTATGTGTATGAAGACACTGTTTCTCTGTGTAACCCTGACTGTCTTGGAACTCACTCTGTAGACAAGACTGTCCTTGAGCTCTGAGATGTGCTGTCCTCTGTCTCTTGAGTAATGGGATTAAAGGCATATGCCACCACTGCTTTGTTTTAACACTCTGTGATGTGATTTCTTATTTTTCTATGACATCCAGGAAGTCATAATACCTTGTTTTGAAAGTATCAGGGTTTAAGGTGCATAACAGCTACATGAGTCACATAAAAATTACTATTTATAGGACATTGAATGAGGAATGAATTGAAATCAAGTGAGGGTAGGCAAATAGAAATCTATGATTGTACACATAGCATTTTTGCTATCGATAATCATATCTAATGATTATATGGTATATATGGATGGTGTACATTGCATACTGTACAATGTTGTAGCATTGATTAACTGAGCAAAGAAAGTATGGCCCCTTTTGCTATAAAAATAGTTGAGAAATTTCCGCATGAATACCTTAATTTTTGTTTTTTTATATTTTATATTACTTATTTTTTTCTTCTTTCAAACAATACATCCCTACAGCAGCCTCCATTCCCTCCTACCCTCCCAAACCTCCCACTTCTAATTTCCCATAGATCCAGTGCTCTTCAATTTCCCTTCAGAAAAGAGCAGGCCTCCTAGTGATATCAACCAAATGCAGCATAACAAGATGCAGTAAGACGAGGCATATACTGTCATATCAAAGCAGGACAAGGCAAGCCAGGAAGAGGATACTCCCACTCCTGTCTTTAGTAGTCCAACAAAAACCCCAAGCTAAAGAACCACAGCATGTATGCAGACAGGCTGGTGCGGACTCATGCAACCTTTTTGGTTGCTGCTTCAGACTCGGTGAGCCCATATGACCTCTGCTTATTTGATTCTGTGGGCTGTGTTCTCCTGATGTCCTCAACCCCTCTGCCTCCTATAATCCTTCTCACCCCTATTTTGTGGAGCTCTGTGAGCTCCATCTAATGTTTGGCTCTGGGTCTCTGTAACTGCTTCTATTGGCTATTGAGGGAAGCCTCTCTAATGAAAATTGAACTAGAACACTCATCCCATGAGTATAGCAGAATATCATTAAGAATTGTATCATTAATTTCTGTTGTTGTTGTTGTTGTTGTTGGTGGTGGTGGTGGTGGTGGTGGTGGCAGTGGTGGTGGTGGTAGTGGTGGTGGTGGTGGTGGTAGTGGTGGTGATAAATGGTTCTACCTTAGGTTACTGAGCCATCTAGCTTCTGGATCCTGGCAAAAAGGTAGTGTCAGACATGGGCTCCTCTCATGCTTTAGGGCTCAGGTTAGTTCAGTCACTGGTTTGATACTCCCACAAGCTCTCATCCACCATTACCCCAGTACATCTTGCAGACAGGGAAGATTGTAGATAATAGATTTTGTGGCTGGTTTGGTGTCTCTGTCACACCATTCTGACCCTAGCCTGGTTACAGAAGACATGGTTCAAGCTCTGTAGCCCTAATTATGAGGAATATTCAATAGGGTCAGCCTCATGAGTTCCAGAACATTTCCACTGCACTAGGTTTCCATAGTGTCCCCTAAATACCTACCTATTTCAGTTGCTTCTCTTTGTACTCTCATTCGTTCCTCCATCCAGCACCTCATTCCCCCCTGTTCCCACCCCCACATCGACCTACAAAAATCTACTCAATCTATGCAGAGCGATATATACCTGGATCTTGAGGTAGATAGAGTCCCCAGTTTTCTGAGGAACAGACGTAATGATTTCCATAATGATTGTACAAGTTTGCATTCTTGAGATGGAATCTCAAATTAGTTTTGATTTTCATTTTCCTGATGACTGAGTATGTTGAATATTTTAAAAATTATTTTATTAATTATTTTACTTATTTACATTTCAAAGGTTGTCCCCCTTCCAAGACCCCTCTCCATGAAACACCCCCCCACTCAATTGCCCCTCCCCTTTGCCTCTAAGAGGGTACTCTCCCCACCCATCCACTCTCACCTTACCCCTCTAGCATCCATCTTCCCTAGAGCATCAAGTTTCCACGGGACCAAGCATCCCCTCCCACTGAAGGCAGACAAGTATTTCTCAGCCATTTCAGATTCATCTAAAAAGAATTCTCTCTCTCTCTCTCTCTCTCTCTTTCTCTCTCTCTCTCTCTCTCTCTAATTTTATTTTCTCTGATATTTTATGTATTTACATTTCAGAGGTTATTCCCTTTCTCCCTCTCCCATGCCTCCTTCCTGCTACCTCTGCTTCTGTGAAGATGCTCCAACTCCCACCCACCCACTCCCATCTCAATGCTTTGGGATTCTCCTACACTGGGGAAATGAACCTTCACAGGACCAAGGGTTTCTCCTCCTATTGATGCCAGACAACACCATCCTCTGCTACATACACAGCTGGAGTCATGGGTCTGTCCACGTGTACTCATTGGTTGTTGGTTTAATCTCTGGGAGCTCTGGGGGTGGGGGTACCTGGTTGATTGATATTGTTGTTCTTCCTGTGGGGTTGCAAAGCCCTTCAGCTCCTTCAGTTCTTTCTCTAACTCCTCCACTGGTGACCCCATGATCAGTCCAATGTTTGGCTAAGAGCATCTGCCTCTGTATTTGTTATGCTCTGGCAGAGCCTCTCAGGAGACATCCATATCAGGCTCCTGTGAGCAAGCACTTCTTGGCATTAGCAATAGTGATTGGATTTGGTGGCTGCATATGGGATGGATTCCTGTTCATGTCTGTACCTCCATTTTTAATTCATTGTTTTGATCGTTGATTTCTAGTTTCTAGAGTCCTTTGTGTTTTAGATATTAGTTCTCTATCTAGATAGCACTCTATTTAGATATAATGTTGGTGAAAATCTTTACTGATTATGTAGGCTGTCTTTTGTTCTATTGATGGTATCCTTTGACTTGTAGGAGCTGTTCAGTTTCTTGGGGTCCTGTTTATTAATAATTTGTTGTCAACTTTAGTATCTACACTACCAGTGTTCTGTTTATGAAATTGTCTATGGTAGCAATGCATTCAAGGCTATTCCTTACTTTTTCTTCTGAGAGGTTCAGTGTATCTAGAATTATGATGAGGCCCTGATCCACTTGAACTTGAGTTTTGTGCAGAATGATCAATATTGATTGTTTTGCATTCCTTTATTTCCCGTTAGACAATCATCATTTGCTGAAGATGCTTTTGTTTTTTTCCACTGTGTATGTCTAGTTTCTTTATAAGAAGTCAGGTGTCAGTAGACATGCATATTTATGTCTAGGATTTTGATTTGATTTTGCAAATGACCATGTCTACTTTTAATATAATATATATATACTCTGTAGTGGAGTTTGAAATTAGGGATGGTGATACCTCTGGAAGTTCTTTTATTGTTCAAGATTCTTTTAGTAATCCTGGATTTGTTTTCCTAATAATTTGAGGATTATTCTTTCTGAAAAGCATTGTGTTGGGCTTGTAATAGCTATTGCATTGAATCTGTAGGTTGTTTTTGGTAGGATGGCTAGATTGATGTATTTCTATCAATCGTTGAGCATGGGAGTTCTTCCCATCTTCGGATATCTTTTTCAACTTCTTTCTTCAGAGACTTAAAGTTTTATAATGTAATTTTTTTACTTGCTTGGTTAGGGTTTCTCCAAGATATTTTATATTATTTATGGCTATTGTAAACCATGGTGTTTCCTTGCTTTGGGGGTTTTGCTGTTGTTGTTGTTTTTCCCCTCAGTCTGTTTGTCCTTTGTATTTAGGAGAGCTACTGACTTTTTAAGTTAAGCGTGTATCCTGCCACATCACTGAAAGTAATTTTTAGCTGTAGTAGTTCCCTGACCGAGTTTTTGATGGTTACTTATGTGTATAATCATATCATCTGCAAGTACCAATATCAAATTCCTTTCAAATTTAATTCTCATTGATCTTTTTTAGTTGTTTTATTGTTTTATCTAAAACTTCAGGTGCTATATTAAATAGATATGAAGAAAGTGGACAGCTATAGGGCAGTAGACCGTGCCACTGGTCAGAAAACTTGACAAAATCCAGCAGATTCTGAAACCCCAGCAATTTTCATAACTGAGAATGGTGGGCACTTAAATCTACTCCTGACCATGTTCCTGTCCTCGAACACATGACCATGACACCCAGTGAAGAGGACTGTGACAATCAATCACATGGGGTAATATCCAAAGCCCTTCCACATGCCATTGAGGCATCTCTAACATCTCAGACTGAGCTATCTGCCTTTAGACCCCAAAATGTATATAAGACCCTATCCACAAGGAAAAAAGTGCATGAGTTATTTCACCAACGACTGTCTGGAAATGTCTGTCTTACAGAGCTGCAACACTTTGGGGAAGAGAATTTTCTCCTGAAGCTGTTTTCACTGGAAGCTGCTCAAGTCTAGTGCAGTCCCTTCTGACTCAGTAGCCCACCTTGGTTCCTAGCTGACCACTGTGCCCTGCAGCCCCAGGGCAGCAGCAACTGAAGTAGAGTCTAGGCAGTCCACCTTGCTCTGGCTCCTCTTCTCCCTCCCTCTGGTTAAGGGGTAATTCTTTGGCAAACTAGTCAGGCCAGACCCCCACAGGGAGCAGATAGCACGAGGACACCCAGTGACCACAGGACCAGTACTGCAGATCAGCAGACAGCCTTGTCTTGTCCCTTATTTTAGAGGACTTGCTTTGGATTTCTCTCCATTTAATTTGATGTTGGCCATAGGCTTGCCGTAAGTTGTCTTTTATGGTTAGATATGTTTCTTGCATCCCTAATTTCTCCAAGACTTTTGTCATGAAGGCATGTTGGATTTTGTCTAAGTTTTAATTTAGCATCTAATAATATGACCATGTGCTTTTATTCTTTCTTTCAGATTGTTTATGTAGTGCATTTACATTGACTGCTTTTTATATATTGAAGCATCTATGCATCTTTGGTATAAAGCCTACTTGATTATGGTGGATGATTTTATTTTTTGGATGAGTTCTTGAATTTGAGTTGTCAATGCTTTAGTGAATATTTTTATATCTATGTTTATAAGGGAGAGTGGTCTGTAATTCTCTTTTACCATTGTGTCTTTGTGTGGTTTTGGCCTCATAAAATGATTTTGGCAAAATTCCTTCTGATTCTATTTTGAGGAATAATTTGAGGAGTATAGGCATTAACTCTTATTTTGAAACTTGAATAGAGTTTTTCACTAGAACCATCTGGCTCTGGGCTTCTTTTGGATGGGAGACTTTCAGTGCCTGCTTCTATTTCTGGAAGCATTTTAGGTTTATTTAAGTTATTTGGTCTAGATTTTACTTTGGTGAGGTGTGATATTGGGAAAATTACTCATTTTGTTTTTAGATTTTTAATTTTGTGGAGTACAAGTTTTTGATGTATGACATAATGATTCTTTGGATTTCCTCAGTGTCTGATGTTATGTTCCCTGTTTTGTTTCTAATTTTGTCTATTTAGATATTTTTCCCCTGCTGTTTAGTTAGTTTTGATCAGGGTTTGCTTATCTTGGTGATTTACTTAAAGAACTCTTTCTTTTTTCAATTCTTTGTATTCTCTTTTCTTCTGTTTTATTGATTTCAGCTTTCAGTTTGATTATTTCCTGCAGTCTATTCCTCTTGGGTAGGCTTATTTATTTTTGTTCTTGAGCTCTCATGAGTGCTATAAAGTTGCTAATATGAGGCTGTCTCCAGTCTTAGTGCTAAGGAATTTTAGCACAGCTTTCACTGGGTCTTATGTATTTGGTTGTATTTGCAACACAATCATTTTATTAAATTCTAGGAAGTCTTTTTCTCTCTCTCTCTCTCTCTCTCTCTCTCTCTTCTCTCTCTCTCTCTCTTTCTTTCTTCCCTTGATCTGGTGGTCATTTAGTAGAGCGTTTTTCAGTTTCCCTGAGTTTGTAGGCTTTCTGTTGTTGTTGAAGTGTGGCTTTACTCTGTGGTAGTCTTATAGGATGCAGGGGTTATTTCAATTTTACTGGATCTGTTAAAATTTGCTTTGGGACTGAGTATGGGGTCAACTTTGGAAGAAAGTTCCATGAGGTAATGAAAAGAAGGTACTTGTTTTTCTTTGTGTGTGTGTGTGTGTGTGTGTGTGTGTGTGTGTGTGTGTGTGTGTGTGTGTGTTTGGGTGAAATGTTGTAGATATGTTATGTTCATTTGGTTTATATTGCCTGTTAGCTCTCATGTTTCTTTGTTTAGTTTTTGTCTTGATGACCTGTCCACTGATGAGAGTATGCTATTTAAATCTCCTTCTGTGAGTGTATGGGGATTAATGTGTGTTGTAAGGTTTAGTGATGTTTCTATTACAAATGAGGTTGACTAAATATTTACAGTATAGGTGTTAAGAATTGGTAAGTCATCTTGGTGGATATTTCCTTTGATAAATATGAATTGTCGTTCCTTGTCTCTTTTGATAAATTTTGGTTTAAAGTCTATTTTGTTAGATGTTAGAATAGATACATCATCTTGCTTCTTAGGTCCATTTATTTGGAAAATTTTTGTCCAACTCTTTATTTGTTGGATCTACTTCTGGTTTAGGTATCAGTATAACTGTGCCTTATAAAGTGAATTGGGTAGTTTTTCTTCTGTTTCTGTTTTATGGAATAATTTGAGAAGTATTGGTATTAGATCTTCTTTGAAGGTCTGATAGAATTCTGCACTAAAACCATCTGGCCCTGGGCTTTTCTTGATTAGGAGACTTCTAATGACTGCTTATATTTCCTTAGAGGACATGGGACTGTTTAGATGATTTATATGATCCTGATTTAACTTTTGTACCTGGTATGTGTCTAGAAAATCATTCATTTCATCCAGATTTTCCAGTTTTGTTAAGTATAGACTTTTGTGGTAGGATCTGAGGATTTTTGAATCTCTTCAGTTCTGTTGTTATGTCTTCCTTTTCATTCTTGATTGTGTTAATTTGGATACTATCTCTGTGCCCTCTGTTTAGTCTCACTAAGGGTTTATCTGCCTTGTTGATTTTCTCAAAGATCCAGCTCCTAGTTTTGTTGATTCTCTGTATGGTTCTCTTTGTTTCTATTTGGTTAATTTCATCTCCGAGTTTGATTATTTCCTGCCGTCTACTTCTCCTGAGTGTATTTGCTGGTGTGTGCTCTCTCCAATTTCTTTTTTCCCTTTTATTGCATATTTTTTGTTTACATTTTAAATGTTATCCCCTTTCACAGTTTCCCCTCCAGAAACCCACTATCCCACCCCCTCACCCTGCTTTTATGAGGGTGCTACCTCATGCACCACCCACTCTGTCCAACCTCCCTGCCCTGACGTTCCCCTACACTAAGGACCAAGGGCCTTTCCTCCCATTGCTGCCAACAAGGCCATACTCTGCTACATATATGGATGGGGCCATAGGTACATCCCTGTGTACATTTGGGATGGCTGTTCAGTCCCTGTGATCTCTGGGGGTTCTGGTTGGTTGATATTGTTGTTCTTCCTATGGGGTTGTAAACCCCTTCAACTACTTCAGTCCTTTCTCTACTCCTTTGGAGATCCAGTTCTTGGTTGGCTACAAGCATCAGCCTTTGTATTTTTAAGGCTCTGGCAGAGCCTCTCAGGATACAGCTATATTAGCATCTGTTGCAAGCACTTCTTGGCTTCAGCAATAGTGACTGGGTTTGGTGGCTGCATATGGGATAGATCCCCAAGTGGGACAGTCTCTGGATGGTCTTTCCTTCAGTCTCTGCTCCACTCTTTGCCCCTGTATTTCTTCCCATGTGTATTTTGTTACCCCTTCTAAGAAGGACTGAAGCATCCACATTTTGGTCTTTCTTCTTGAGCTTCATATGGTCTGTGAATTATACCTTGGTTATTCCGAGATTTTGGGCTAGTATCCGCTTATTAGTGAGTGCATACCATGTGTGTTCTTTTGTGAAGGGGTTACCTCACTCAGGATGATATTTTCTAGTTCTATCCATTTGTCTAGGAATACCTTCATGAATGAAGTTATTGTTTTTAATACCAGAGTAGTACTCCATTGTGTAAATGTCCTACATTTTCTGTATCCATTCCTCTGTTGAAGGACATCTGGGTTCTTTCCAGCTTTTGGCTATTATAAATAAGGGTGCTATGAGCATGTGTCCTTGTTATATGTTGCAGCATCTTTCAGATATATGCCCAGAAGTGATATAGCTGGGTTACGAAAGCACTCAGAGCTTTGAGTTCTTTTCTCAGTACTGCTTTTATTGTGTCCTATAGGTTTGGATCTGTTGTGCCTTCTTTTTTCATTGAATTCTAAAATGTCTTTAATTTCTTACTTTATTTCTTACCTGACCACATTATCATTTAGATATTTGTTCAGTTTCCACATGTATGTAGGTTTTCTATTGCTTTTGTTGAGCATTTCCTTAGGTACTTCTCAGTCATTCGATACTCCTCAGCTAAGAATTCTTTGTTTAGCTCTGTACCCCATTTTTAATAGGGCTATTTGGCTCTCTGGAGTCTAACTTCTTGAGTTCTTTGTATATTTTTGGTATTAGCCCTCTATCAAATGTAGGGTTGGTAAAGATATTTTTCTAATCTGTTGGTTGCCATTTTGTTCTAATGACAGAGTCCCTTGCCTTATAGAAACTTTGCAGTTTTATGAGGTCCCATTTGTTGATTCTTGATCTTACAGCATAAACCATTGTTTTGTTCAGGAAAATTTCCCCAGTGCCCATGTGTTGGAGACTCTTCTCCACTTTTTCTTCTATTAGTTTGAGTGTATCTGGTTTGATGTGGAGGTCCTTCATTCACTTGGACTTAAGCTTTGTATAGGGCAATAAGAATGATCAATTTGCACAACCACTCTGGAAATCAGTCTGGAGGTTCCTCAGAAAATTGAACATTCCATTACCTGAGGACCCAGCTCTACCTCTCCTGGGCATATACCCAAAAGATGCCCCAACATACAACAAAGACACATGTTCCACTATGTTCATAGCAGCCTTATTTATAATAGCCAGAAGCTGGAAAGAACCCAGATGCCCTTCAACAGAGGAATGGATACAGAAAACGTGGTATATCTATACAATGGAGTACCACTCAGCTATCAAAAACAATGACTTTATGAAATTCATAAGCAAGTGGATTGAACTAGAAAATATCATTTTGAGTGAGGCAACCCAATCACAGAAAAACACACATGGTATGAACTCACTGATAAGTGGATATTAGCCCAAAAGCTCGAATTACCCAAGATACAATCCACAGAAGGATGACCAAGATGCAGATGCCTCACTCCTTCTTAAAAGGAGGGACAAAAATATTCATAGGAGGGGCTATGGAGTCAAAATTTGAAGCAGGGACTTAAGGAATAGCCATTCAGAACCTGTCCCACATGTGGCCCATATATACAGCCACCAACACTAGATAAGATTGATGAAGATAAGAAGTGCATGCTGACAGGAACCAGATATAGTTGTCTCCTGAGAGACACAGCTAGAGCATGTCAAATACAGAGGCGAATGATAACAGCAAACCACTGAACTGAGAACAGGGCCCCTGTCGGAGCAATTAAAGAAAGGATTAAAAGAGCTGAAGGGGCTTACAAACCCATAAGAACAACCATGCCAACTAACCAGAGATCCCAGGGACTAAACCACTACCTAAAGACTATACATGGACTGACCCATGGCTCCAACTGCATATGTAGCATAGGATGACCTTGTTGGGCACCAATTTAAGGAAAGCCCTTGGTCCTGCCAGATTGGACCCCAGTGTAAGGGAATGTTGGGGGGCCAATGAGGGGGTGGTTGGGGAGGAACACTCTTTAGAAGGAGGGGGGGGCATAGGGGGCTTATGGACAGGAAACTGGGAAAGTGAATAACATTTGAAATGTAAATAAAGAAATATCCAATAAAAAATAAACAAAACAACAGCAACCAAAAAGAAATGTTGCCTTGGGATGTTTGAACATTGTTTTCTCTTATATCTGATATCCAAAAACTGAGGAAATATGTAGTTACTGGGTCTTGTTTGAGTTCATCTTACTTAGTGATAAATGACTTTTCCAGGACAAGGTGACTAGGGGGAACAGATATAACAGAAACAGTAAGCATTTATCAAAGATTCAAAGTTCCCAAGAATAAGAATAGCCTCACAAAGAAACAGGAAGATTTGCTCTAAGACTTTTAGGCCTAATGACATTTATAGAAAGTTAAGCATGTTCCTATATCACAAATTAAGGTGTCCATTTAATCCCTCAGAGAACTTAAATCTTGGGGCATCATGATCTCCATTTATTTATTTATTTTTTCTTTCCTTTTTTTTCGGAGCTGGGGACTGAACCCAGGGCCTTGTACTTGCTAGGCAAGCTCTAAACCACTGAGCTAAATCCCCAACCCCTCCATTTATTTTTATTTCTCTAACTTCCACCATAAAGAAAGCATTGCTGTTTGTAATCATTATATAATTAATGGCTTCTGTTTTTGATTAGTGTGTTCACTTATGAACTTTATTTAAAAATATTCAAACCATAAAATGGTGAAATATCCAGCTAGAGTTAGTTGTAGCGATTGCTTTGGGAAATGAGAAAGCTGAGACAAACTTTTAGGATGCTTGCCAACCCTCAAGTGCTGTTGCTTCCATGCTGAGAACAGAGCAGCATTAGTTAATCCCTAAGGAGAATCTCAGCTAAGAGTATAGTAACAAACATAAGCTCATTGCAATTTTCCATTTTATCCTTTACTTCAGATACTACCTCACAAAGCTTCTGATCAAAGAGTGTCTTTGAACATTTTTTCATACAAAAAAGAAAGTAGCAGTTGCTTTCTTGTAGGCGTTGTGGTTCCTTAATGTAGGTGTAGAAGGATTATTTGAGATTTATTTTCATTTTCTTATTCTAGTGACAAATGTTTTTGAGTTTCACATTTTCAAAAACAGTCAAAACTTTGAGTATTGAAATGTATGCAGCTAATTTTTATGTAGTATTTTTAAGTTCTATTAGATATTTTTTAGTTATATGTCTTTCTTTTGATGGTATTAGAAAGTAGAGATGTGTGATTAGAGACACCCAATTAAAGACATCAAAGTAATGGACTATTGTGACAACAAATACCAGAAACTATACAATGCACAAACAAAATCTGCTGGTAGGAAAGAAAGAAATAGGGGACAATGCTTTTGCTATGTGCTTGGCCTTGTATTTTGTTTGTCTTTAAAATTGATTAGGTATCTATCACTCTACAAAATTTTTTAAAAATCAGCCTTTGCTGTACATTACAGGAAGTTGACAGTTGGAAGTAAAAATAACAGCTTCTTTACCTCCCTTTCATTTTGATAACTCCTCGTCTTTTGTTTTCCCTCAGAGATTAGGATTTTTGTGTAGTCCTAGTCTCAAACTGAGAGATTCACCTGCCTCTGCCTCCCATGATCTGGAACTAAATGTGTGTACCACCGCCACCTCCTGACCCTTTCTCATAACTCTTAGTTACAAAAAGTCGAAATGTAGATAATCATGTTTTCACTTTTTTGTTTTTTACAAAAGCTTATTAAATATGTAGAATTTCTTTATTTATTAAAGGATTTGGGGGAACAAAAATATATGCCTTGTAAATCTCTCTACATGATTCATTTTAAGCATGCTAAGTTTTGAGAGGTCCCACCAAAGCTACACAGATGAAAGCAAGGTCTTCATTTCTAAGAACTTCTCATCTTGTTATAGGTTCACATGTGTGAGATCAGCAGTTCACTTGGAATTCTAAGTTGTTTAGTTAATTTTTTATGTGTTCACTTAAAGTTTTCTAATTCATGTCTACATTTTCTCTTTTTCATATAGGTCTGTTAAATTAGAATGTATCTGTATCCATAAAATTTGTTTTATTTTTTAAGGTTTATTTTATTCAATCTAGATCTTATGTATCTTTTTGGGGATCTACACAGATATGAATAATGTATATGATAGCTTTTTGATATATTATATTAAAGGCTTAATATATAGGGCCACCAAATCCATTGCAGCTCAGAATTGGTGAAACAGAATAATCAAATACATATATATCCTTAAATTTGTAATATAGTTCATATAATGGACTATCAGTCCATTTTGAGCTTCATGAGAGGCTTCAGTAACTGGAGAGGTTTTAAAAGTTTTAGGTGTTGGTGAATTGAAAAGATTCATATGTACCTATTAATATTTATATTCATGTATGTATATTCATACATACATACACATATAAAGATTCATCCTTATACTTCTGTTGTACCACTTCTGGTATCAAAATCTGTACTAGTCAATGTTCCCTTCACTAGAATTTATAGAATGAATCTCTCTATTTACATATATAGATAGGGTTTATTAGAATGGCAGGCTTCAGTCTAGGTAACCCAACAATGTCTGGCTGTGATAAAAAAAAAAAACCAAGAATCTAGTCGATGCTCCATCCATATGACTGAGTGTTTCATCGGGTCTTTAATATACAAAGGAATTCCAAAGGTAGGTTCTAATACCAGTGAAAGAATGAACTTGCTAGCCTGGCAAAAAGAAAGTAGGCAAAGAGAGGAATTTTTCTTCTTTCATGGCCTCATATTGACTTCCAGCAGAAGATGTGGTCTTGGTTATAGTTGCGTTTTCTCAGGCCAATTATCTGGATTCAAGGTGTGTCTTCTTGTCTGAAGATCTGGATTAAAGGAGTGTCTGTTCTCAGCCCAAAACATCTGGATTAAAGGTGTTTTTTTCCTACTCCAAAAATTCAGACTAAAAGTGGATCTTCTTACTTCAAATTAAGCAAAAGTTTTTCATATGTGTGTCCTATATTTTTGGATTTTAGCTAATTCCAGATGTAGTCAACATGACAACAAAGAATAACCATCACAACTGGTGAATAATATAAAGAAATTTATAACTCTTGTTTCTAGGCAGCATAGAAAAAGCATTCACTAGAAGACAAATGGAAATAAATAATTGAACAAAGGTACTAATCGAGAGACACTTTGCTTAAAACATATATGTGAATTAATGTGATTGTTGAAATGTTGAAATATGTGAGTAATAGATGATATTTATTTGGCCTTAAAATTAGGTCAGATTCATTGCTAAATGGTAGTAAAAGGGTGTTACTGCAAATAATCATACCAGCAAAACTATAGCAGCAGGAATTAGTTACATGTGTGCATGAGGTAATGAAGCCAATGGTCTGTTCAAGAGAACAGGGTAAATACAATTGATATGCCTAAGAGGAACCAGACCCTTCAGAATTAGATCAGGTAAACTATAAAATCAGTGCTAGTTTCAAATGATACCAACTTAAATTAGGCTTTGAAGATATTAAATCAGTGAAATCAGGTACTATTCAAGATAATTTATTCTGGGGGACAGGATAGAACCGAGTTCAGTTCTGAATGTACAGTGGCAAGTTATAGTCAAGAAGCTGAAGAAAAATCACTGCCTGAGAAAATATTAAAAGGAAACTTCAGGGCAAGATCAAATTTATAATTACCTAGGTGAAAAACTCTGTGACTCTGAAGGAATTCCCAGATAGCTCTAAATGAAGTGAAAAGATACTCCTGAATATATATGCAGCATCTCATGGATGGAATTTATAGTAATAAAAAGGAGAACACTAGCCAAATGACTGTATTCATCTCTCTGTGATTCCTTTTCTAAGTTTATTTATTTTATATGTGTGAATAGGCTGTCACTCTCCTCAGACACACCATAAGAGGGCATCAGATTCCGTTACAGATGGTTGTAAGCCTGTGGTTGTTGGGAATTGAACTCAGAAACTCTGGAAGAGCAGTCAGTGCTCTTAAACACTGAGCCATCTCTCCAGCCCATCTATATGATTCCTAATCGTGGACATCATGTAGCCATCACTGACATCATACTCCTGACATCATGCTTTCCTTTTCATAATGAATTGAATCTTCAATATTCCAGCCAAAATAAACACTGCATTAGTCAAGTTTTTTATCAATTGTTTCATGATAAAATGACTTATATAGAATATTAATAATGAACAATGAGACTATGTTTTAAAAGACATGTGACCATGTGGTTCTATGGACTTTTGGATTATTTTATGCAGAGAATATTTGGAGCTATGAGGTAGCAAAACAAGAAGTTATAATACAAAGTCTTAGTGGGCCACTTTGGTAGAAGTTCTGCAACAGTGGGGTTATTCAAGGGTGTGAGATCCAGAAGCTGATATCAAGAGTCAGAACATAGATGATATAGAAGAGTTTAGGATATAATGGTTTTCTTCTATTGTGTTTTCATTTTGTTTTGGTCTAATAGCTTCTTGCTGGTCCTCCATTCTTCTTTAAGGGGACAGAAATATTTATTGTGTGCTCTTGTACACTGGTAATATAACAGGTATTTTTAAAAATATTCTAGGAGTTCACTGTTAAGAAATTCTGTGGGTTACACCAAGATATTTTATATTGTTTGTTACTGTTTTGAAGAGAAAATGGGAAGTAGCCTCTTCTCCATGAATATGACCGTGATAGATTATCCATTTGAAATAGTCACTATGAAACATATACATACTAGGAACATTCAATGGACTTAACAGTTTGCATATTTATGTGTGTGAATACATAGGTATTTATATGTAATAACGATAATTAAAGAAGAAGAGGTAAAAAAAATTGAAAATTAATTGTAGAAATAAAGGAAGTTTTGAGGTGTGCAGAGGAAAGAGGAAATTATGTAAATATATTATTCATGTATGAACTTCTCAAAGATTAAACTTGTAAAGAAAACAAAATAAAAACTTAAAAGTTAAAAACATGTCAGTACATTTTTGTAATTGTAGAAAGATAATAATCCATTAACAATTGTGATAACAGTTATACTTGTCTTAATATTTTATTATATATATCCATTGTACATAGTGCTGCCTTTATATAAAGTATTTCAAGCATAGTACATACTACAAATAGATTAAATTTCTCTGTATTAAACTCTCATTTCCTTCTTCAGTCTAACTATCTTTAATAGATTACTGAGCAAAGAAAATATGCTATGTGTGCCTAGATAGTTTTATTGAGTCTCAAAAGAGCGAGACCCATAACATTTGCAAGAAAATAAATGTAACTAGATATAGTCACTAATAAACTAGACTTAGAAAAACAAACATCACATACTTTTCTCTCATTTTTAAATCTTAGGTTTTATATAACTATGTAAAGCATAACAGGTTAATAGATGGCATAAAAATAGAAAAGAGATGTGGGGATGATATTTTTACTCAATATTCAGGTTTATAATTTCTTAAATTATTGATTTGGATGAGATTAATTTTTATGAGTTAAGCGAGGAAAATATGCATCTATTAATTCTTCAGAAAGTTAAGACACCTTTCTAGGTAGATGAGCCAAAAATAAAGCAGAAATGTACTGTAAAAAAAGACATCCTGCTCTATGGCAAAAATTAGCAGATAATTATATAAATTACATACATATTTTCTCAAATAATGTTTACAGAACTTTAAATTCTATTTGCATGCTATTTACAGTTCTTAAAATATCACATTACTTATATATTTAAATTTTAAATACAAATACTTAAGAAAATTTCCCATATTTTATTAAGCTTATATGTAACTATACATATTCAAATTTATGTATAAACTTATGTTGTATTCCCTGCCTAAAAGAAGTGATGGTAGATTTAAGCAACTCACAATATTGTGGTAATATCACATATGTTAGATGTATATGTATGGTATAATTTACACTAGAAATGTATAATGTAGTATCACAAGTCAGGAAAGTGTTTAACTGACATGCTTTTGATTTGGGACTCGATGAAAACAGATGCTGCCATGTGGTGATTTGGGTAGGAAGATACAATATTTGACACCATCAATTGGTGCTTATTGAACTCTAGCTGACATGGCTACAATAATTAAAAATATAACATCATGACTCAGAGTTAGACTCTGGATGGTCTGCAAGTAATATATTTTTTAAATACAATGTGAAATCATCAGTAAGACATTGCATACTTCCATGAGACCCAGCTGTAAGGCATTTTCCTAATTATTGATTAGTGGGAGGAAGGCCCTGCACATTGTGGGTGGTGCTGGTGGGCCTGAGTTTTATAAGGAAGCAATCTGAGGATGCCAGGTGAAGCAAGCCAGTAAGCAGCACACCTCCATGGTCTCTGCATCATCTCATGCCTTCAGTTTCCTGCCTTGTTTTAGTGCCTGTCTTGGCTTCTGTTGGTGATAAATATCAATGTGGAAGGGTAAGCTGAATAAACCCTCTCCTCTACAACTTGTTTTAGGCATGGTGTTTCATTGCAAATATCTGTCTATCTATCTATCTATCTATCTATCTATCTATCTATCTATCTATCTATCTATCTATCTATCCCGAATTATGAAATAGAAAAGAGAAAAATCTTTGGTAGTGTTTGGAGAAAAAGAATATGTGTTCTTACAGATAAACTTAGGTCTTTACTCCCTTTCCAATACAACATAATTCTTATGACATTACCTTTTCTGTTTTGAAAGCAGGTAAAAGCCTTAATTGACCTTATTAGAATTAGAATCATAAATATACATCTATTAAAAGGCTAACATTCATTGAGTATAAAAAGCTCTAACATGGAAAGTTACACAGAAATAATATTTATATATTAAAATAATTAATAATATCACATATCATATATAATATTAGACCTATTTAATTTTCCAGTTTACAACTGTTTCTACTAAATGAATGTTAGCTTTTTAGTAGATATAGTATTTAAGACAGATTTTCTTTTTTTATGTTTACACGATGGAATTTTATTCAACTATAAAACAACAAAATGTTTCATTTTCAGAAAAATGGGTTCTGCTTCCTTAAAACATAAAACATTTCAGAACACTTGTTAGATAAAAGATTACTAAATACATACTGGTTAAACGCATCCAGTGACTGTTTAGTAAAACATTAATAGGTGTTAATTGACCTCAAAAGACATCTTGGAAATGCACCAAAATTCTCTCTTATTTTTTATTAGATATTATATTATTTACATTTCAAATGTTATCCCCTTTCCTGGTTTTCCCTCCAGAAACCCTCTATCACATCCTCCCCCCTGTCCTGTGAGGGTGCTCCCAACCCCCACACTACTGCCTCCCTGCCCTGACATTCCCCTACACTGTGATGTCCCAGCCTTCCCAGGACCAGGGGCCTTTCCTCCCATTGATATCCTACAAGGCCATCCTCTGCTACGCTCAAGACACGGGTCCCTCCATGAGTACTCTTTGGTCAGTGGTTTAGTCCCTGGGAGCCCTGGGCGGAGAAGTGGGTGGTGTCTGGTTGATTAATATTGTCGTTCTTCCTATGGGTTGCAAACCCCTTCAAGTCCTTCAGTTCTTTCTCTAACTCTTCCACTGGGGACCCCATGTTCAGTCCAATGGTTGGCTGCAAGCATCTGCCTCTGTATCTGTCAGGCTCTTCAGAGACTCTCAGGAAACAGCTACAATCAGGCTCCTGTCAGGAAACACTTTTCGGCATCCACAATAGTGTCTGGTTTTGGTGTCTGTATATGGGTTGGATGCCTCGGTGGGGCAGTCTCTAGATGACCTTTCCTTCAGTCTCTGCTCCACACTTTCTCTCAGTATTTCTTCCCTTGAGTATTTTGTTCCCTCTTCTAAGAAGGACTGAGGCATGTACATTTTGATCTTACTTCTTCTTGAGCTTCATGTGGTCTGTGGATTGTATCGTGGGTATTCCAAGCTTTTGGGCTAATATCCACCTATCAGTGAGTGCATACCATGTGTTTCCTTTTCTGACTGGGTTGCCTCACTTAGGATGATATTTTCTTTTCTTTTCAAATTTTACCATTTAATTTACTAAGGAATATCATACAAAGTAAGGCATTTCAGTGTCATGTATAACCAAGTTACTGTCCATCCAAAAAAATTTTTGCACATCAATAAAATGCATCTAAGAACCTAGGAACACTATTCTTCTTATTACTGCATAAAAATAACCACAATGAATAAGTATTTGTGTAATATTTACTCCTTTGTCTCATTTCCAGAAACTGTAACAAGCTCTAAAAGTAATTCAGTGTTGGTAAGGATGTCTTGATTGCTGGTGGCAGAAGCATTGACAGTTCCTATCCCTGACACAGATCCCTGTTGAATATTTGGAAGGATAAGTGTTGTTCCTCCTGCAGTAATCAAGGTATCACCTCTCCCAGCTTTCACAGATGCTAGCACTGTACTGCTAGAGTGAGTGACTTTTTTATTCTGATGTGTTTTACTATATTTGGCAAGGTGGTCACTTCTCATTAAGCCTTTTGAACATTCTGGACAAATAAATTTCTTCTCACCTGTATTCGTTCTTCTGTGCTTCTGTTAATTCATTGCTCAGTGTAAATCTTTTACCACCGAACATCCAATCACAAATAAAAGGGTGCACCCCAGAATACCAACACAGATGTGCTCTCAGATGTGAGGTTTTCCCATAGATTTTACCACATTCTGGTATATAACAAATGTGTTGTTTCTTTTCCCTAAAATTGGTACCTCTCGAACCACCTTCTTTACAGTTGGGACAGGTGCAAGCTACCCTCCCAAGTCTTTCCTTCTTGATGTTGGTACCCTTCTTAGTCTACCACTTGTACTCATGAGTCATTGGTATTGGTATTCAGTGTAGAATCACTTCTGAGCTGCTACCCTTCAGGATCAGGCTCTTCTTCCTTTATCCTAAAATGAATGAGGTGAGATAAGGTTGAAGACACGGCTCAGCAGTTAAGATCACTGCTCTTCTAGAGGACTGAGATTTGGTTCACAGCCCCCATATGTTGGCTCACAACCATTTGACACTTCACATCTACAGGACCCAAGGCCTTCTTTTGACCTCTGTAAGCACCAAGCATGCACATGGTACACACATATATGCAAGTAAACCACTTCTAAACATAAAAATATCTTTAAAAAATAGACTACCACTGATAATGGAACAGCTATCGCTTGTAATATCAAGACACAGCATAAAAATGTTGCAATTCAGAAGGAGGATATATGTCCAGACCTGCAGGACCGTCAGCATTCTCTCCTAGGCATAGATGTATAACAGGAGAATCTATAGAATTTACTGTAACTGTCTGTAGATTTAGAAACTGACCAATGGACTAACTGGATTGAAGTCGAGGCTCCACCTGCTGTGACTTGACCAAGCCTGAGTGTCTGAACAGGTGTCAAAGTAATTTGTTGGAAAGCAGTGTTCTGTATTTGCAAACTCTGCAAGTTCTGTACTTGAAAATTTTACCTGTCCAGAAAGAGTCATTGTCTGTACCTGAATTAAAAAATGTTCCAGGATTCAACTGCAACTGGAGGTTTTACAAAGCCTGTTGTGATATATTTTGACCACTGGCTTACATGCCATGGATTAACTGTGGTGTAACACCTCGCGCAATTTGGGTTTGACTGGTTGGCTGTTGAGAATCTTGAAGTTGTAGATGTTGTACAACAGGCTGTGCTGTAGAAACCTGAATATTCTGAGTCTGTGTCTCTTCAGAAACAGGGAACTGGATATAATTTCCCTGCAGATCCATGGACTAACCTACTAGTGGTAGTCAAGCTATTTGCGCTTTCCTTTAATATACCTGTACTATATATTATAACAGCCAACTATGATGAAGAGGTACATCTATTTCCAATTTTCTGAGGAATCTCCGGACTGATATCCAGAGTGGTTGTACCAGCTTGCAATCCCACCAAAAATGGAGGAGAGTTTCTCTTTCTCCACATCCTCGCCAGCATCTGCTGTCACCTGAGTTTTCTCTCTTAGCCAGTCTGATTGGTGTGAAGTGGAATCTCAGGGTTGTTTTCACTTGCATTTCCCAGATTACTAAGGATGTTGAACATTTCTTTAGGTGTTTCTCAGTCATTTTAATTTACTCAGTTGAGAATTTTCTGTTTAGCTCTGTTCCTCATTTTTTAATAGGGTTATTTGGTTCGCTGGAATCTAACTTCTTGTGTTCTTTGTATATATTAGATATTAGACCACTACTGGATGTAGGATTGGTAAAGATCTTTTCTCAATCTGTTAGTGGCCATTTTGTCCTATTGATAGTGTCCTTTGCCTTACAGAAGCTTTGCAATTTTAAGAGGTCCCATTTGCCAATTCTTGATCTTAGAGCATAAGCCATTGGTGTTCTGTTCAGAAAAATTTTCCCTGTGTCCATGTGTTGGATTAAGGCACTTCCCTACTTTCTCATTTATTTGTTTTAGTGTATCTGGTTTTATATGAAGGTCCTTGATTCATTTGGACTTCAGCTTTTTGCAAGGAGATAAGGATGGATCAATTTGCATTCTTCTACATGCTGACAACCAGTTGAACCAGCATCATTGGTTGAAAATGCTGTCTTTTTCCCACTGGATGGTTTTAGCTCCTTTGTCAAAGATCAAGTGACCATAAGTGTGTAGGTTCATTTCTGGGTCTTCATGGCTATCTCTGTGCCAATATTATGCAGTTTTTAATCACTATTACTCTGTAATACAGCTGGAAGTTAGAGATGGTGATTCCCCCAGAAGTTTTTATTATTGAGAATAGTTTTTGCTATCCTGGGTTTTTTGTTATTCCAAATGAATTTGCAAATTGCTCTTTCTAACTCTATGAAGAATTTAGTTGGAATTTTGATAGGGATTGTATTGAATCTATGGACTGCTTTAGGCAAGAAGGTCATATTTCCAATATTTAATCCTGCCAATCCATGATCATGGGATATCTTTCTATCTTCTGAGATCTTTGATTTCTTTCTTCTGAGACTTGAAGTTCTTGTCATATAGATCTTCCACTTGCTGGGTAGAGTCACACCAAGGTATTTTATATTATGACTATTGTGAAGGGTATCATTTCCCTAATTTCTTTCTCTATCTGTTCATGCTTTGAATAGAATAAGGCTACGGATATAATGAATTAGTTTTTATATCCAGCCACTTGTTGAAGTTGTTAATCAGATTTAGGATTTCTCAAATTTTGGGTGTTAGTTAAGTATATTATCATATCATCTGTAAAGAGTGATGTTTTAACTTATTTCTTTCTATTTTATATCCCTTTTATCTCCTTTTGTCATCTCATTGTTCTGGCTAGGATTTGGAGTACTATATTCAATAGGTATGGAGAGAATGTACAGCATTATCTAGGTCCTGATTTTAGTAGAATTGGTTCTAGTTTCTCTCCATTTAGTTTGATTTTGGCTACTGTTTGCTGTATATTGATTTTTATTATGTTTAGGTATGGGCCTTGAATCCATGATATTTCCAAGACTTTTATCATAAACAGACGTTAAATTTTCTCAAATGCTTATTCAGAATCTAATGAAATAATCATGTGGTTTTTTTTAATTAAGTGTGTTTATATAGTGGATTATGTTGCTGGATTTCTGTATATTGAACCATCCCTGTATCCCTGGGAAGAAGCCGACTTGATCATGAAGGATCATCATTTTGTGTGCTTTTAGATTCTGTTTTCAAGAATTTTATTGAGTATTTTTGCATCAATATTCATAAGTGAAATTGGTCTGAAATTCTCTTTCTTTGTTGGGTCTTTGTGTAGTTTAGGTATAAGCATAATTGTGACCTCAAACAATGAAATAGATAGTGTTCCTTCTGTTTCTATTTTGTGGCATAGTTTGAAGAGTATTGGTATTGGTTCTTCTATGAAGGTCTGATAGATCCTGCACTAAACCCATCTGGTCCTGGGCTTTTTTTGGTTGGGAGACTTTTAATTACTGCTTCTATTTCTTTAAGGGTTATGGGACTATTTAGATGATTTTCTGATCCTGATTTAAATTTGGTATCTGGTATCTGCTTAGAAAATTGTCCATTTAATCCAGATTTTCCAGTTTTCTTGATTATTCACTTTGATTATTCACTGATGATTTTTTTTTTCATTACCTTGGTTTCTGTTGTTATTCCTCCCTTTTCAGTTCTGATTTTGTTAATTTGGATACTGTCTCTGTGCCCTCTGGTTAGTTTGGCTAAGGGTTTCTTAGCCAAACCAAGATCCTGGTTTTGCTGATTCTTTGTATAGTGCTCTTTGTTTCTATTTGATTGATTTCATCCCTGAGTTTGATTATTTCCTGCTGTCTACTCCTCTTGGGTGTATTTGCTTCTTTTTGTTCTAGAGCATTCAGATGAGCTGTCAAGCTGCTAATGTATGCTCTGTCCAATTTCTTTCTGGAGGTACTAAGAGCTATGAGTTTTCCTTTTAGCACTGCTTTCATTGTGTCCCATAAGTTTGGGTATGTTGTATCTTCATTTTCATTAAATTCTAAAAAGTCTGTAAGTTCTTTCTTTAGTTCTTCCTTGATCAAGTTATCATTGAGTAGAACATTGTCTAACTTCCATGAGTATTTGTCTTTCTGCTTCTTTCATTTGTTTTATTTTATTGAAGACTAGCCTTAGTTCATGGTGATCTGATGGGATATATGGGATTATTTCAGTCTTTTTTATTGGACTTTTAAATTTGGATTTCAAATATTATCCCTTATCCCAGTTTCCTGTCCATAAGCCCCCTATCTCATCCTCCTCCCCCTTCTTCTATGAGGGTGCTCACCCACCCATCCCTCTATCTCTTCCCACCTCCATGACATTCCCCTACCCTGGGGGGGTCCATCCTTGGAATGACCAAGGGCTTTTCTTCCCATTAGTGCCCAACAAGGCCATCCTTTGCTACATCCTTAGCTGGAGTCATGGGTCTGTCCATGTGTATTTTTGGATTGTGGTTTATTTTCTGGGAGCTCTGGCTGGTTGGTATTGTTGTTCTTATGAGGTTCCAAGCCCCTTCAGCTCCTTCAATCCTTTCTCTAACTCCTCCAATGGGGACCCAGTTCAATCACTGGCTGTGAGAGTCGGCCTCTGTATTTGTCATGCTCTAGCAGAGCTTCTCAGGAGACAGTTATATCAGGCTCCTGTCAGTATGCACTTCTTGGCATCAGCATTTTTTTCTGGGTTTGGTGGCTGTATATAGGCTGGATCCCCAGGTGGGGCAATCTCTGGATGGCCTTTCCTTTAGTCTCTGCTCTAAACTTTGTCCCTGTATTTTCTCCTATGAATATTTTTGTTCCCCCTTCTTGTATCTGTTGAGACTTGTTTTGTGACTGATTATATGGTCAATTTTTGAGGAGATACCATGAGGTGCTGAGAAGAAGTTAATTCTTTTGTTTTAGGATAAAATATTCTATAAATATCTGGTTCATAACTTCTGTTAGTATCACTGTTTGTCTGTTTAGTTTCTGTTTCTATGATCTGTGCATTGATGAGAATGACATGCTGAAGTCTCCCACTATTATTTTGTGTGGTGCAACGTATGCTTTGATCCTTATTAAAGTTTCTTTTATATATGTGGGTGCTCTAGAATTTGGAGCATAGATACTCAGAATTGAGAGTTCATCTTGGTGGATTTTTCCTTTGACGAGTATAAAGTGTCCTTCCTTATCCCTTTTCATAACTCTTGGTTGAAAGTTGATTTTATTCGATATTAGAATGGCTACTCCAACTTGTTTCTTGGAACTATTGGATTTTTTTTTCCATCCTTTTACTTCGAGGTAGTGTCTGTCTTTGTCACTGAGGTGTGTTTCCTGTCCTGAGGTGTGTTTCAACAGTGAAATGTTGAGTCCTGTTCATTTTCCTATTCTGTTAGTTTACGTCTTTTATTGGGGAGTTGAGTCCACTGGTGTTAGGAGATATACAGGAATAGTGATTGTTGTTTTCTGTAACTTTTGTTGTTAGAGGTGTAATTATGTTTGTGTGGCTCTCTTCTTTTGGTGTGTTGAATGAAGATTTCTTTTTTGCTTTTTCTTGGGTTTAGTTTCCCTCTTTTTGTTGAAGTTTTCCATTTATTATCCTTTGTAGGGCTCAATTCGTATAAAAATATTGATTAAATTTGTTTCTTGTCATGGAATATGTTGGTTTCTCCAAATGTTAATTGAGAGTTTAGCTGGGTATAGTAGCCTGGGCTGGCATTTGTGTTTGACATTTGTCTAGGATCTTCTGGTTTTTAGAGTCTTTCTTGAGAAGTCTGGTATTATTTGGTAGGTCTGCCTTTATGTTTCTTGACATTTTTCTTTTACTACTTTTAATATTCTTCCCCCTTTTGTGCATTTGGTGTTTTGATTATTATGTGACAAAAGGAATTTCTTTTCTTGTTCATTCTATTTGGAATTCTGTAGGCTTTTATATTCCTTTTGATTTTATTTTATTGTATGAGTACACTGTAGCTATTCTCATTACAGATGGCAGCCACCATGTGGTTGCATTTGAACTCAGGAGCTCAGGAAGAGCAGTCGGGTGCTCTTAACCACTGAGCCATCTTCCAGCCCTCTCTCTTTTCATGTGAAAGTTTTCTATAATTTTCTTAAGGATATTTATTGACCTTTTAAATTTGGAGTTATCACTATTTTCTATACCATTTATTCATAGGTTTAGTCTTCTCATTGTGTCCCAGATATCCTGAATATTTGGGTTAGGAGCTTTTTGTATTTTACATTTTCTTTGAATGTTGTGTCAATGTTTCCTGTGCTTACATCTATGTCTCCTGATCTCTTTCCTAGGTTTTCCATATCCAGAGTTGTCTACTTTGTTGATTCCTTTATTGTTTATATTTCCACTTTTGGATCCTGTATGGTTTTGTTCTATTCCTTCACCTCTTTCATTGTGTTCTCCTGTATTTCTTTAAGGGAGTTATTATGTCCTTAATGTCCTCTGTCATCATCATGAGATGTTAACTTTAAATCTGAATCTTTTTTTCCTGGTGTTTTGGCATATCCAGGATATGCTGTAGTAGAAAAACTGGGTTCTGATGGTGACAAGTAGCCTTGGTTTCTCTTTCTCATGTTCTTGTGCTTACCTCTTGCAATCTGGTTATCTCTGGTGTTAGTTGGTCTTGCTGTGTTTTACTAGAGCTTTTTAGTCCTGTGAGCAGTTGATCCTTTGATCTTAGGTGTGTCAGTATTCCTTGGAGACCACCTCTCTCTGGGTGGGATTTGGGTGCCGAGAGTTGTGCCACAGGGTTAACTCTGGGGTGCAGATGGAGACTGGAAATAGGACAGATTTTCTATTGACTTTTGATGATATTTTATTTTACAAAAAATGTGGAGTTTATTAACTTTTAGATTACAAACTACTATAGCCAATTATGCAGCTAGGCTTAGGAAAAAAATGTCAAAATATATAAATAGTTTAAGACTAATATAAAAATATAACTCCAGTAATATATCTGAAGTTATAGTTATATCTTCATTGCTTTTAGATATATTGCTATTAAGCATTATTTTAATATTTATCTCAAAGATAATTCATAAGAACCTACATTTATGACATAAGAGGCTTTAACTTACAAAACACTCAAGAGCAAGGATGAGGCATATTTTTCTTCAGATTTCTTTTATTAAAGTTGTTTGAATTAAAAACTATTTTGCTGTTAAACAAAGTGTGCCTTTGAAGGCTTTGTCAGTGTAATACTGTACATAATAAATTGACAAGTTCAAGTGACAGAACTTACAATATTAACCATGGAACACTTACTAGTTATTACTATTTTCTTTTGTGAAAAAGGATTATCTCATAAATATGCTTATGGGAGATTTGAAAATCTTTTGCTTTGCTGTAAGGGACTGTGGTGAACATTTTTTTTCTGCTTAATGTTTTACCCTTAAGAAACTATGATAACTATAATGTTTTCTGGTTGAAACATGTACTTCTTTTGTGTTTTAAAATATCCATATTATAATTTTAAAATAGAAAATTACATTTTTTAGTTTTTTAGAGTTTTAACTGTTGTACAATGAGTTTTGATAATATCTACCTCCACTTAATCTCCTTATCAAACAAACCAAATCCTTATGATGAATTTGTGCTTTCTAAAATACTCTTGGGCATTTCATTTCTTTCACTGGAGCATGGTTGACTTTTCAGGGACCTCAGTCTTACAGAAAACTGAACATTCTTTTTCTAGGAACTAATAATTGCAAATTTCTCTAAGCTTAGTGGTGAGACTGTGTGCCCAGCTTCACACTCCACGCTGAGAATTTTTGTATCTTGGACTTGAATAGTTTTGTACATGCCGTAATGACTAGTGCAAGTTCTTATGTGCAACTTCCCTGTTGTGTTCACAAGAAGTATCCTTGTAGTCGTTCATGTATCTGCACTTGCGTTTTTACTGCCCCTTCCACCTCAATGATCCCTGAGCTTTGGGAAGGAGGGTTTTGCTATATATATTCCCATTAGGGGTAATCATTCTGTGAACTCTTATTTTCTACATCTTGGCCAGATGTGGGCCTGTGAAAAAAAGTTAATATTTAAACACAACTTAAATCACCTTTAGCCTACAAGCCTCCTTCAATTATTTCAAGGTTCTTATATAAATATTTACTGACTAACCTACAAGATTTCACATTTTAGTTATAGTATATGTATCACATGATAATGTAATGTTTTCTATTCTATTATTATGTCATAAATATTTATGCATCTTTGTATATTTTAAATTTCTTTTTATTATATAAGTGATGAGATAAAATATATTTTAGGAAAATAAAAGCTAAGTTATAAGTTGTAGCTGCAAAAATAGTTTTGCTGAATGGTATATTTTAATCCAACTGCTAGGTAATATTTATAGTTATATTGGATTTTTCAGAGTCATCATAAAGCAATGAGTAACATTTAAATATTAATCCAGTGAGGATGCCCCTATTTGATATTTACACTATCATCAATCTAGTCATAAGGATGTTGAGAAATTCCAGCCCAAGTCATTTTTCCCAGCCGTTTAAACATGTACCCTCTTTGTAGTGGTTCAAATAAGAATGGCCTTTACAGATCTATATGTTTGAATGCTTAGTCACCAGGGAGTGACACTATTTGAAAGGGTTACAAAGACCAAGAGGTGTGGTCTTGTTGGAGAAAGTATGTCACTTGGTGGTGGGTGCCAAGCCAAGAGAGAGTCTCTCTCTCTCTCTCTCTCTCTCTCTCTCTCTCTCTCTCTCTCTCTCTCTCTCTCTCTCTCTGCTTTCAGATCATAATGCAGTTCTCAGCTACTGCTCTAGTGTCTGGCACATCATGCTTCCTGCTATGATTATAATGAACTAAGCCTCTGAAATTGTAAGCAAGCCCCCGATTAAATTCTTTCTAAGAGTTGATGTTATTATGACTTCTCTTTATATCAACTGAACAGTGGTTAAGTCATGCTGCATATGCAATATCAGTGCTATAAAGTAGGTATGGGTAACTGCTTTTTTTTTTACTAAGAGAATATATATATATATATATATATATATATACATATATATGTGTGTGTGTGTGTGTGTGTGTGTGTGATACAGAAATATATGTGTACGTGAACAAATACATACCTGAAAACTATATGGTAGTAATGTTTTAGTTCATAAATATATGGAAATAATGACATACATATTTACATACATATACAAACACATAAATATAGCCTTTCAACAATTTTATCCACCATTTTTATCTGTGTGTATATGTATAAGTAAGTGAGTACAATGCCTTTTGTTAGCTCTATTCTTGCATCTTGAAGTAGATAAATTAATTGGAAGAATACAATAATAATGTTCATAAACATTCTCAGTTCATGTGAGTATTTTAATATAGAGTTTGGGAGACAGTGACAAGGGCCTATATAAAAATGTTTCATTAAATCTCACTTAAATTCATTCTTTAATTTTATTTTGTATGCACTAAAATTTACAATAGGAAATAGGCCCAAACAATCAATTTAATGCTAGTTCTAGTGTTATAAGAATGATCCCTCTACCCACAATGGCATCAGAATTCTTCCAAGACCCTTCAGTTCTCTTATGTCATTTTCTACAGCAGATAGTCACACTTGAGGAGCAGTGCTATTTACTACTCATTACAGACAGGCCAGTGTAGCATTTTTTGAATGATCAGCAGTTTTCTCTCTAACATAGAAAATGACAAGGTGAAGTACTAACCTTAAGGAAAATAGGTGAGTGTAAAAGATATGGATATAAATGCTTTTGCAACTAAACAAGCCAGCAAAATACAGTACCAGGTCCAAAAAAAGAAGACAAACTTCTAGGAGTTTTATACAATTTAGTTCCATGAATGATAACAAGAGAAGTGTTTAATAGCTGGTTTGGGTCTTTTAATATTTATCATTCCATAAATATGCAAACTACAAAAAGCCTTTTGTGTCATCATTAACTAATTCTGGCTCAATTGTCTTTGCCCATGTAAGATGATCTGCATACATTTTATGATGCCTACCAGTCCATCACTTTACTTATTTATTTTCATAACAGAGAAACACACATCTAGCTTTAGAGCTAGAATAGAGAAAATGTCTGACTTTTTCCAGATTCACGGCAATTATCAGGGTGTGTAGTCTTCAAATTGTATCCTAAATTTCTTGCTCCTGATACCATTCTAGGTACTGTTCTATCTTGCTATCTACATTTTCATTTTTAAATTATATGGCCTTTGTATGACAGGATTTGATTCCTGTCTTTAATTTGCATAAAAGTGAGTAAGGCATTTCTCTATTCCAGATTTAATTTACAGGTTTCTTTGCATTCTTCAGTTGTGCATAATATCTCTTTTCTCTGATTCTATTTTCTGAACATTTCTGAACATTCTGGACAGAGCAGAATCTTAGATCCATTTTGGTTCAGTGTACTCTATCTGTAATCCCCTCATTTTTCTGTAGTTTAGAGGGTCAGTAAACTGATTATCATTGTTTAAAAAGAAGCTCCTTTATTCTACTGGGCAAAACAAGGGAGCATTAATAGTTTTCATACAAAGCACAGCCCCATAACAATGCTTCATTCAAAATTGTCAACAGGAAAATTTTAGAAAAGGACTTAGGTATTACATTTATAGCAGCTCATGTTAGGCCCAGGATTATTCTCATTTTTCAATTTATTTATCTGTATTTTGGTTCTCAGACTGATCTATAATGGGATTGACTTGCTACATATTACATAATATATTTACGGATAAACTTTAGAAGTACTTTTTTGCTCATAATTGGCTAAACATTAATTTAAGATTTGAAGAGAAACCATAATATGGGAGGAAAAATGGAAAGCAACAGCAATGCAGATAGATTATTAAAGTTATTGCTTATTATTACTGTCAAGTAATATATTCAACTGGTATCATCAATATGGTGTACTTATCTGAATGATTAAAATTCCAAATTTTTTCAGTAATTTTCAACCAAACAACAGACTATTGTTGCTGTTATGCAGAAGGGAAGAGAAGATAATGAAGATAGCATCATCTGTGAGCAAGGTAGGGGTCATAAAGACAGAGCTGGAATTAGAATGCTGAATTCTGCATGACCTTGGAAGGGACAACATGACACAATTTCTACCCCTGGAGAAGGGCCAGCAGGGCATGGACCTCCATGAGTGTTGACAGTTGCTTATTTTTATAATGATGTATATATTTTAATTTATGTTCTTCCTTTGGGGGTATGTCCACTCTGGGTTAATGACTCCATAATAATCAGAAACCATACAATTCCAGGAAGCAAGAATATGTCTCTGTGACACTGAGGCCTTCAGGATAACCCTTAAGGTTGTGGCAAAGAACTCTGAAAACATGAGTTCAAGAATATATAACCCTTAAAGATATGCATGGTATGTACTCACTAATAAGTACTCACTTTTAGTAAGCCAAAAAAGTACAGAATTTCCTGGATACAATCCATAGAACTCAAGAAGTCTAACAAGCCAAAGGGTCCAAGTGAGGATGTCTCAGTCCCACTTCAGAGGGAGAAGAAAGCAATCACAGGAGTTAGGGAGAGGGAGAGACCTTGGTGACAGGAAGGAGAAGAGAGGAACATGGTCAGGTGTTGGGGGAGGGGGAACAGAACTGAAGTACTAAGGGCCAACAGGAAGAATTGAAATAGGCAACCTTAGGACGTAGGAGGTAGGGGAGACACTCTAGAATGTAGAATGTACCAGAGGCCTGGGAGGTGAGAGACTCTGAAGAATCAAGATGAAATGCCCTACAGTGGGGAGAGGTGATTTGTAGAATCCATCTCCAGTAAAAAGACAGGGTATCAACTGGAGGGATAGAGTTGCCATCTACAGTCAAAAACTCTGACCCAGAATTCTTGTCTGAAAGAACTACAGGAACAAAAATGAAGAAGAGCCTGAGGAAAAGGAGGTCCAATGACAGGCCTTAATTGAAATTCAGCTCAGGGAGACGCCTTAAGGCCCAACACTATTACTGATGCTATGGTGTGCTTACAAACAGGGGCCTAACATGATTGCCCTCTGAAAGGCCTAACAAGCAACTGAAAGAGTCAGATGTAGATATTTACACTCAACCAATGAACAGAAGCTGGTGAACCCTGTGGTTGAGTTAGGGAAGAGCTGGAAGAAGCTGAGGAGGAGGCTGACCCTGTAGGAGGACCAGCAGTCTCAGCTAGCCTGGACCCCTGGGACCTCTCAGACACTGAACCACCAACCAGGCAGCATACACCAACTGATATGAAGCCCCCAACACATATACAGCAGAGGATTTCTGGATTTGAACTCAATCAGAGAAGATGTACTTAACCCTCAAGAGATTGGAGGCTCCAGGGAGTGAGGAGGTCTGGTGGGTGGGGGTGGGGTGAGGACATTCTCTTGGAGATGGGAGGAGGCAGTGTGGGATATGGAATAGTCGAAAGTGGGCCAGGAGGAAGATAAAGTTGGAACTATAAAGAAGATTAAAGAATAATAAATTTTAAAAAAAAGTACTAGTAGGCGTGTGGGGCACAAAATATAATAAAGAAACATCACAGTGAAAAAAAAAATCAGCAACAAAATAATCAGTCTTAAGCTTTCTTTTACAAGATTTCTCAATGATGCAAAAGGAAAGGATGCAATATGAATTTTATGAGGGGTTCACAGACCTAGAAGAATAGATGCAAAAGTACCAATAAGCCAGCTTGTAGGAAAGATAGTAAGGATGGAGATAAAAAGACCTAGGGAGTGATGGCCAAAGGGCAAAATCCCACCCAGAGAAGCCTATTGTTTGAATTTACAAAGGCAGGCAGATTTCTGAATTCACACTCAGCCTAGGATAAAGCAAGTTTAGGTATGGTAGGAGTGGTGACCTCAGGGTGTGATCCTACGCAGCTAAGCTTATTTGTGTTTGTGAAGGCAGGCTAATCTCTGAACTGAAGGTCGGTCTCTAGAGTAGTTTCAGGACAGTCAAGTTTAGGCAGTGAAGCTGTCAGAAAACAGAAAGATAAATTTCCCACATTAAGAAAAAAAAAAAAAAACAAAACCTTTTTCTAGATTTGGCAACCACAAACACTATGTCCTGAGAACTGTTTAGGACTTGCTATGTTTAAATAAACTTACTTTTTGTCTTTTCCTAAGAATCAAGGTCTAGGGTCATAAAATGCTGATTCATGGGATAAACAAAGGGGGTATGTGACTTAATCCAAATGTAAATAAAAGATTGGGGTTTGGTCTGCAAGAGAGAGCTACCTAGAGGGAGATGCTTGGAGAGCTAACAGCTCTTTTAGAAATTTTCTGGAGGATTTTCTGATTTGGGTTAGAAAATCTGAAAAAGCTAGTTGGAGAGCTAGCACAGCTCTTTCAGAATTTTTCTAGTATGTTTTCTGACTTTGGTTAGGAAACCTGAGAGCTATCTCCAACACAGAGCTGTCTTGAGCAGAGAGCTATCTAGAGAGCCATGTAGAGCAGACTACAGAGTTGTCAGCTTGTACCCCATGATAGACTTCCTATTGTTTCTTCCACTGCTTGCAAATACTCTTCTCAGGAACCCTCTTCAAGCCAAGGATGGTCCTTGGTTCTACCTTCCCATATTTCTTCCCATGTATAAAATTAGTCAAAGGTGAAAAACCAAGCATGCAAGTAAAAAGACTTATTTTCTTTTATATTTAGTGTCTGGTTGAACTATGTTCTGACCCAGGAGACATAGGGTCTCATGCACTGACTACCAAGAGAGGCCAGAGAATACTCTTTGTTTCAAGCTATCGCAAACTTTTCTGTATAATATCTGAGTAGAAGTAAACCTCATTGGGATTACTTTTAAAACTAACCATATTGTTATTTGACTTCTTAGGTTTGTATTTTTATTGAAGAATAATGTGAATCACTTATCTATATTAAATTATCAGTGAGTGATCGTTGTTCCTCATTTTATGGGTTTCTCATGCATAAAAGAATCAAATAAAATGACAGTGATTGAGTTCTTGTTAGTGAAACCTTGATGATTATTTAAAACCTTGAGGCAACTAGCTGAAATAAATATAAAAGAAACTATACTTCTAGCTTTGAATTAGTCAACTTCTTAAAAAATATTTATTTATTTAATATTTATTTATTTATTTATTTATTTATGATATGGCAGACCTTTGGTTTGAGCTGCAAAGTTTATACATTTTCTCTGAGCATCTTACATGCTCTGGATGTATCCTAATGTGTTTCAGGTTCATTGCATTTTAGGCTATGCCTAAATCTTGTAGGTTTGTGTCATAGTTGTTGCTGCTTATTAGTTTGGTTTAGATTTATTTATTTTTCAAATTTTACATGTACAGGTATTTTGCTAGCAAATAAAGCCTGTATATCATGTGCAGAACTGGGACCATAAAGGACAAGGAAGTATCAAATTCCCTTGAAGTTAAGGTTGCCAACAATTTTGTGCTGAGACATGGGTGCTTGGAACTAAACTCTTCAAGAGTATACACACACACACACACACACACACACATATATGCACACATATATGTATGTTTAGGGAAGTTTCATGTAAACCATAGTATTTGAAAGATGTGTGGTGGATATTTTCTTCCCCTTTGAATATTCTGTGCTAATACTTTGCTGAATTTATATAGTATTGTGAAAATCTGTACAAGGTTGCAATTCTAGATGTTTCTAATTTGAGATATTGATAAAATAGGGCAAAGTTTTATTTGATTTTTGTTTTTAACTTAAAATTTTATTTCATTTTACTTTTTGCATTCTAATTGCTACCTCTCTCTGGTTACCCTCTTCACAGAGTCTCTCCTCCCTACCCCTTCTCCTTCTCCTCCAAGAGGATGGGAACCCGCTGGGCATTCCACAACCTTGACACATTAAGTCTTTGCAGGATTAGGCACATACTCTACCATTGACATCAGACTAAGCACCCCTATTGGGGAATGGATTCCACAGACAGGCAACAGCTTTAGTGTCAGCCCTCACTCCAGTTGTTTGGAGGCTCACAAGGGGACTGAGCTACACATCTGTTACATAGGAACTGCGGGCCTTGGAGCAGCTATTTGGTTGGTGTCTCAGTCTCTGAGAGCTTCCAAGGGTCTGGGTTAGTTGATGCTATTGGTGTTTCTGATGTTTCTATGGTTGACATTCAGCCTTAATCCATGGTGATCTAATGAAATGCAAGGGGTTATTTCAATCTAATTGTATCTGTTGAGGCTTGCTCTGTGCCCAATTATATGGGCAGTTTTGGAGAAGGTTTCATGAGGTGCTGAGAAGAAGGCATATTCTTTTATTTTGGGATGAAACCGTCTGTGGATATCTGTTAGATCCATTTGGTTCATAACATCTGTAGTTTTGTTGTTCTCTGTTTAGTTTCTTTCACATATTCTTTGCTGAAAATGGGAGGTTGAAATTCCCCACTGTTATTGGGTTGGGTTTAATGTGTGATTTGAGCTTTAGTAATGTTTCTTTATGTGGTAATGTGGATACCCTTGGATTTGGGACATAGATGTCCAGAATTGTGATATGGTCTTCATGGACATTTTTTATTGATGAATATGAAGTATCTTTCCCTATTTTTTGACTACTTTTGATTGAGTGACTTTTTAAAAAAAAATGGATATTGCTTTATTTACATTTCAAATGTTATTCCCTTTTCCAGTTTCCTGTCCATAAACTTTCATCCCCTCCCCCACCCTTTCTTCTATAAGGCTGTTCCCCTCCCCCCCACCCCCCCCCACATGACATTCCCTTACTCTGGGGGGGGGGGCATCAACCTTGGCAAGACCAAGGGCTTTCCTTTCATTGGTGCCCAACAAGACCATCCTCTGCTACATATGCAGCTGGAGCCATGGGACAGTCCATGTATATTTCTTTGGGTAGTGGTTTAGTCCCTGGAAGCTCTGGTGGTTGGCATTGTTGTTCTTATGGGGCTGAAAGCCCCTTTAGCTCTTTCAATCCTTCTCTAATTCCTCCAAAGGTGGTCCTGTTCTCAGATGAGTGGTTTGCTGCTAGCATTCACCTCTGTATTTGACATGCTCTGGCTGTGTCTTTCAGAGGGATCTATATCCCGTTCCTGTCAGCATGTACTTTAGCTTCATCAATCTTATCTAGTTTTGGTGGCTGTATATATATGGGGGCATGGGGGCAGGTTCTGAATAGCCGCTCCTTCAGTCTCTGCTTCTAAACTTTGCCTTCCATATCCCTCCTATAAACATTTTTTTTGTTTCCCTTTTTAAGAAGGAGTGAAGCATCCGCAATTTTGGTCATCCTTCTTCTTGAGCTTCATGTGGCGTGTGGATTGTATCTTGGGTAATTCGAGCTTTTGGGCTGATATCCACTTCTCAGTGAGTGTATACCATGTGCATTTTTCTTTGATTGGGTTACCTCACTTGGGATGGTATTTTCTTGTTCAATCCATTTGTCTATGAATTTCATGAAGTCATTGTTTTTAATAGCTGAGTAGTACTCCAATGTGTAGATGTACCACATTTTTTTAATCCATTCCTCTGTTGAAGGGCATCTGAGTTCTTTGCAGGTTCTGGCTATTATAAATAAAACTGCTATGAACATAGTGGAGCATGTGTTTTGTTGTATGTTGGAGCATCTTTTGGGTATATGCCCAGGAGACATATAGCTGGGTCCTTAGGTAGTACAATGTCCTATTTTCTGAGGAACCTCCAGACTGATTTCCAGAGTAGTTGTAACAGTTTGTAACCTCACCAAAAATGGAGGAGTGTTCCTCTTCCTCTACATCCTTGACAGCATCTGCTGTTGCTTGAGTTTTTGATCTTAGCCATTCTGACTAGTATGAGGTAGAATTTCAGGATTGTTGTGATTTGAATTTCCCTGATGACTAAGGATGTTGAGCATTTGTTTAGGTACTTCTCAGCCATTCGATATTCCTCAGTTGAGAATTCTTTGTTTAGCTCTATACTACATTTTTTAAAATAGGGTTATTTGGCTCTCTTAAGTTCTTTGTATATTTTGGATATTAGCCCTGTATCAGATGTAAGATTGGTAAAGATCTTTTCCCAAACTGTTGATTGCTGTTTTGTCCTTTGCCTTATAGAAGCTTTGCAGTTTTATGAGATCCCATTTGTAGATTCTTGATCTTAGCACATAAGCCATTGGTGTTTTGTTCAGGAAATTTTCCCCAGTGCCCATGTGATCGAGACTCTTTCCCACTTTTTCTTCTATTACTTTGAGTGTATTTGGTTTGATGTGTAGGTCCTTGATCCACTTGGACTTAAGCTTTGTACAGGGTGATAAGAATGGATCAATTTGCATTCTTCTACATGCTGACCTCTAGTTGAACCAGCACCATTTGTTGAACATGCTTTCCATAGGTTGGTTTTAACTCCATTGTCAAAGATGAAGTGACCAAAGGTGCGTGGGTTCATTTCTGAGTCTCCAATTCTATTCCACTGATCTATCTGTCTGCCTCTGTACCAATACCATACAGTTTTTATCACTATTGTTCTGTAATACTGCTTGATGTCAGGGATGGTGATTCCCCCAGAAGTTTTTTTATTGTTGAATATAGTTTTAGCTATCCTGGGATTTTTGTTATTCCAAATGAATTTCCAAATTCCTCTTTCTAACTCTGAAGAAGTGAGTTGGAAATTTTATGGGGATTGCACTGAATCTGTAGATTGCTTTTGGCAAAATGGCCATTTTTACTATATTAATCCTGCCAATCCATGAGTATGGGAGGTCTTTCCATCTTCTGAGTTCTTCTCCAATTTATTTCTTCAGATGTCCCGCCAGCGGGGACCCAGTTATTCAGGGTCCCGAAGAGGCTTTCTACCTGTGGGCCAAATGGGGGTGAAGAGAAGAAGAAGACCAAGCAAAAGTTCTGTTGTCAAGGTCTCGTTTATTGGGGTGATCGTTACAGCTTTTAAGGCTTTCAGGTAGGGGGAGTGTCATTTGTGAAACATGAAGGATGAAGGGGCGAGGGTATAGGCAGTGATAGCAGGAGGCAAAGAGGTCAGGCGGTAGACGATGAGGTCAGGTGGTAGATGATGAGGTCAGGTGGTGGAGACACCTGGTGTTGACTCAGGAGATAACTGTATCTGCTCGAGCTGAGGCATCCCTTGAATGTTATCTCCTGTGCCATAAATTCATGGGAGAGGCTTTTGTCCAACAATCTTAAGACTTATGGCAGTCATCTTAGGGGTGAATATCTGTGGCCAAACAGCCCAGAGATGCCTAGCCACTTTGAGCCATGCAGCCAAAGAGTGGCCAGGCCCAAATCCAATATGGCTCCCTACATTCAGAGATTTGAAGTTTTTGTCATATAGACTTTTCACTTGCTTGGTGGTCACTTCTGCTTGTTTCTTGAGCCTGTTTGCTTGGAAAACCTTTTCCAGCCATCTACTATGAGATAATAACTGTCTTCATTGCTGAGGTGTGTTTCTTGTATGCTGCAGAAAGATATCTGCATATCTAGTCTGCTAGCCAGTCTTTTCATTTGCAAATTGAGTAAATTGGTGTTGAGAAATATTCATGACCAATGATTGTTACTTCCTGTTATTTTGATGTTGGCAGTGGTATTGTGCGGGGTGGATTCTTTTCTTTTGTTTTTGCTGAGAGATAATTAATTTCTTGTGTATTCTTGAGTGTATTTTACCATCCTTGTGTTGGAGTTTTCCTTGTAGTATCCTCTGTAGGGCTGGATTAGTAGAAATATATTGCTTAAATATGGTTTTGTCATGGAATATCTTGGTTTCTCCATCTATGGTGATTGAAAATTTTGCTGAGTATAGTAGCCTAGGCTGTCATCTTTTGATTTCTGGCTTTTGGAGTCTCCGTTGAGAGATCAGGTGTAATTCTGATAATTTTGCCGTTATATGTTCTAATCTTTTTTGTGTTCTGTAAACTTCCTGTATGTTTATAGCCACCACATTCGTTAGGTTAGGGAAGTTTTCTTCTATGGTTTTCTTGAAGATATTTTCTGTCCCTTTCATTTCGGAATCTTCACCCTCTTCTTTTCCTATTATTCTTAGTGTTGGTCATTCATGCTATCCTAAACTTTCTGATTATTTTTTGTTAGAAACTTTTTATATGTGGTATTTTCTTTGACCAAAATATTATTTTCTTCTATTGTATCTTGTATGCCTGAGATTCTCTCTCCTATCTCTAATATTCTGTTGGCAATGTTTGTGTCTATATTTCCTGTGCTCTTTCTTAGGTTTTCTATCTCCATGGTTACTTCCATTTGTGTGGCAGGTTTTTTTCATCTTTCTTTCCTTCTTCCTTCCTTCTTCCTTCCTCTCTTCCTTCCTCTCTTCCTTCCTCTCTTTCTTTCTTTCTTTCTTTCTTCCTTTCTTTCTTTCTTTCCTTTTGCTTCTGTTTCCATTTTTAGGTCTTGAACCCTTTTATTCATTTCCTTCACTTGTTTGACTCCTTTAAGGAATTTATTTCCCCTTTAAATGACTATATCATGCTCATAAGATAAAATTTTAAGTCATACTCTTGTCCTCATGTGTGTTATGATATTCAGGGCATTTTGTAGTAGGAAAATTGGATTTTGATGATGCCATACTACACTGGCTTCTGTTGATTGTGTTCTTCTACTTGCCTTTAGCCATCTAGTTTTCTCTGGTGTTGGCTAGCCTGGCAGTCCGTGGGCATAGCAATTCTCTCAGACTGGTGGCAGGTGGCAGCATGCCTCCCAAAAGGCCAGCAAAGCTGTGAACTTGGGTGTGGACTGCAAGCAGATCCTTCATTGCAGTTAGAGGTGTGTACCAGAAATGGAGTTCATTGTCCTGTTTGTCCTGGGTGGGAACAAGCCTCCTGAGAGGCAGAGAGAGCTTTATGCTGGGAGTGCGGGTACAGATAGAATTATGAACCTGAAGGATGATAGGGACTCTGAAAGTTATTTGCTTCTTTAGATGGAAGAGATTTTCCTATTCAAATAAAACTTTCTTCAGACAAGACAAACTTCAATTTAATAATTTCATAGCTGTTATGCAGAAAATCACAATGTGTATGAAAGTCTAGTCTGAGTTCATTATTTTGGTCATATTTTAGGAATACTATAGCCAAATTAATAAAGAAGACAGAACAAACCAAAGAGAGTTAAGTTTTATTATTTTTATTTATGAACGTAAATATTTTTACATTATTTTTAAAATTATTAATTAATTACTTAATTTCCATCTCAAATGTTGCCCCTTTTCTCTCTTCTCCCCTTGCAGAGTTTCTTCTCATCTCTCCTTCACCTCTGAAGAGGCAGGTAGCTCCCCCAGTATCTTCCCAACCTGAAGCATCAAGTCTCTGCAGTACTAGACACATCTTCTCCCACTGAGGCCAGAAATGGCAGCCTTCTGTTACACTCGTGTTGGGCACCTCTGACCAGCCCCTGTGTGTATACTCTGTGGTTGGTGGTTCAGTCTCTGGGAGCTCCCTGGCGTCCAGGTTAGTTCATGCTGTTAGTCTTCCTGTGGAGTTACTATTTCCTTGAGGGCCTTCAATTCTTCCTCTAACTCTTCCACAGAGGTCCCTGACTTCTGTTCAATGTTCACCTGTGGGTATGTGTAGCTGTATCTCAGTAAGCTGCTGGGTAAAGACTCTCAGAGGGCTGTTATGTTACTAGCAGTCCAGTTCAGAAGTGTCAGATAGTAAACATGAATCAGCAGTGGTGGCATGATCTAGCAGAAACCACCAGGACTCTGTTGAATTGTCACAAGTCATCATGAATGACCAGGACCAACTGGGACACCAGGAGTTTTCTGTCATGCTTTTCTCACTGAAGTGAAGATCAGTGAAGATGAAGATGCAAGACCAATGAATTGTTGCAAAGATAAATATGCAGACAGACCAATACTGTCAATTGAATCCTATCAATACTTCCCTCAAACATCAACTGTCCTCCAACAGGTCTCACCTCAAGAAAACACTATGTGAATTTGTCTTTGTAAAACATCACATGAATCTGTATCACCTGACATATCCTGAAACTTCCACTTCATATCAACATGTATATTTTATGCCCTGTCCTTATTAGAGATTCTATTACCTTGAAGAGATACCATGACCAAGGCAACTTTTAGAAAGGAAGTTGTATTTAATTGAGACTAGCTTATAGGTTCAAAAGTAAAACCATTATCAATTATCATAGCAGGGAACATGGTGGTATTCAGACAGAGTTGGTGCTGGAGAAGTGGACATACACCCTGATCCACAAGTAAAGAATGAGAGAGAGGGAGAACTTCTGCTTCTGGCCCTAACATGAACTTTTGAAATCACAAAACCCACACTCAGTGAAGCACTTCTTAGAATAAAGCTACACTTGCTATGACAAGGCCGTACCTTTTCATAATGCTGTTTCCTATTGGCCTTTGGAGTCCATTTTCATTCAAACCACCACATACCCTTTTCATTGATTATTGGAATACAAGTAATTATATTTTAAAATTTTTTGAGGAGCCTCATTGTAATTCATAATTCATATACTAACAAAGTTCAAATTTTAATGATCTAATTTTTCCCTTTTCAATTATTATTTTGGTGTCATATCAAAAAAATTATTGTATAGTTCATTATAATAAAGATTTATCTTTGTACTTTCCATAAGTTTTACTGTTTTAACTGTCATTATGACATTATAAAAATTTTGGTTTCATTTTTGAAGCAAATATATATTTAAACAAAGTTTACTATAAAGTCTAAGATAATATGTTCCTGAAAACATTGCAGCACCCAACATGAAGAAATTGCATAAATAAATGAACAAAATGAAGAACACATGGACTCATGTATTTGATAAGTAGTTTGGTGAGGTTCTTGCAATATAAGCCCATAACTGAGTACAATCCATGGGCTTCAAGCTGATTAGAAGTGTTAGATGTTCCTACCTAAGGAAAAAAAAGAACAATCAAAGTTTCCTGCACATCAGGATTGAACTCTCTCAGAAAATTTCCAAGTATTCAAGTACTTATGGCCAGTCAGCTGCAGTCTGTTGGAAATTGGTACAGGCTTAGCTGCTGACTAATTTCTATTTGTAAACTTGTGCGCTACCTGATCCCCACCAGACTCGGTGCTTGCTTGTGCCTCCTGACCTTTCATTGTGTTTATTCAAACTGGATATTTCCTGACCTTAATTTTTAACAGCAGTTTTAATAAAACAAAAGTCTTCAAAATAAAGCAGTTGAATCTTTCACTTTTAAACACATCAATTCTTCAGTTTTGTTTCTTGACAAGTTGACAAGTGACCTATGTTCCTGTTCTGAACAAAAATCAAATTAATCTATAAATTCATTTAATATTTTCATGCTCTAATATAAACACAAATTCTACAATGACAAACTGCAAACCATTCATCCATACAAATGATGCAGAAGATGAATATTAACTGTCCATCAAACATGGAAATCTTTGTATCAGCTCTAGGGTATCACAACCTAGTCAGAATGTCTTGACCTGTAACGTAATTAAAAGGAAAAGACTAATGAGTACAGTCTAAGGCATCTTGCATTTGTTGTTCTCTCCCAGTTAGTGTCATAGGCTACATTTACTGTCAGGTAGAAATCATATTCCGACTTATATCTACATTTAACCATAAAACACACAGCAAACTGCCTCAAAGGCATCCATTTTTAAACAGTTGACATGAATGATATATATATATATATATATATATTCATATATATATATATCAAGGAAAGGGCTATAGTTTGTCCATCTCAGTGTACTCTGTTTTTGGGTAAAAAAAATGCATCAAAATTCCTTTTAAAATAAAATTGCACCTTTAGAGTTTGACATATCTTAAGAGTGATATTTCTTCATATAAGAAGCCGATGTGTAGGCAGCATGCTGTTATATAGTGATATATCATATGTCTGTATGGATGTAAATCCTGTCAATAATAAATTTGATTGCCTACAATGTAGGCAGGAAACAGGAAATGAGACATCTGGGAGACAGAAAGAGTTCTGGAATAGAGCCAAGTTGGGGGAGATTTGCCTGGGACAATTTAACTAGAGGTACCTGAGCAAAGGAAACTGGCAATGTAGCAGAATGTAGATTAAAATAAATGGCTTATTTTAAGTTATGATCCAGTCAGAGAAGAGGCTAGGACAAGGTATATATAATATATTTTGAGTCTGAGTCTTATTTTTGGGAGCATGGTGCAGGGATGAAGAACCCAACTTAACTTATACAAATGTCACCCAGTTTAGGGCAATTGGAACCCAAGGTTTTGACCTGAAATGCACAGAGGAAAGGAGGTCGTAGGGGAATAGGTTAGCTAGAGAGGAGGCCAAGTCTATTCAAAAAAGAATGAAAGCAGATCAAAGCCTGAGGGTACAATAGCTGTGACTTCTCCTACTTAAAAGCAGGCTAGAGAGAGTTGAGCCTGAAGCCACTGCCTGCGATGATTTATATGTGCTTGGCTGAGGGAGTGGCACTATTAGAAGGTGTGGCACTGTTGGAGTAGGTGTGTCACTGTGGGTGTGGGCTTTAGGCCCTCACCCTAGCTGCCTGGAAGCCAGTATTCTGCTAGCAGCCTTCAGATGAAGACATACTCTCAGCTCCTCCTGCACCATGTCTGCCTGGATGCCTCCATGTTCCCCCTTTAATGATAATGGACTGAACCTGTAAGCCAGCCCCAACTAAATGTTGTCCTTATAAGAGTTGCCTTGGTCATGGTGTCTGTTCACAGCAGTAAAACCCTAACTAAGACACTACCAAAAGCATTGCAGGAGCCTGGTGAGTTGGAAAGGCCTGGTCAGTGTTCACATACAGCAGAACCTGGAGCCTTGGGCTATCTGAATGAATAGGGGTAGTCCTGCAGCAACACAAGGTACAAAATAAAACATCCCAGGCATCTGAACTGGTGAGATATCAACTTTAAAATGGGTAAATTAAAGTCCTTAGAGAGAAGTTTTGAGATTAAGACAAAAGGTGTTTTTCTGTGTTTGGGATCAGGGGAAGCACAAGGACGCGGTATATCAAGATTTCACATGATCTTGCTTTGCTTATCAGCGTATAAATGACTGTTTTTTCCCCAATAATTAGAGCTTTTTATTTCCTCTTTGGGAGAGATAAGAATAACAAAGACTTACAGAAAGAAAAGGCTAAGGAATTAGATACTAGATTAAATACCATAAAGGGGAGGTGGAAAGACTTTTTAAATCAAAATAGGTAATCTTCAGAGAAATCAAATCTGGAATTTACAATAACAAAAAAAAATGTAGTTCCAGAGAGAAAGCTTCCACAGAGGCTTTAGAAATTAGAATGGCAACCCACTGAGATACAGTATATTGAATTAAGAATCCAGATTCTGCTTGTTCATGCTAATTTAAAGCAATGCCACACAGTGGATTGTGTTTCATTTTATAGAGTCTGGAGAACTGAGATATGTATACATGTTGGTACAGTATATAGCTGATACATGTTCAGATTTTGAAAGGGTTTTTTTTTTCTTGAGTTTTGAGGGATATGATTCTGATTGCACATTTGTTAGAGATAATGGCTGTCTTACAAATGCTTTCTCAAATTAAAGCTGAAGATGCTCAGGCATGCACACCTATTAGAATACAATAATATTTTAGAAGTTTTGCCATAAAACCTGTTATAATTATACAGATATAGAGATATAGAGGTATACAGACATAGTTCTGCAGATCAAGCAAAGATCTAACAGGACTTTGAATTAAACGCTCATAGAACAGAGAGAAAAATATTGTATTCCCTAAAGATTGTTTAAAATAGTTTTGTTGACTTTAATTTTTTTTAAAGTTAATGAGACAAAGAGCACAACTATTAAGATAAACTGGATTTTTAGAAGGAACTACTGAATTAGATCACCCTACAGTAGTCTTAATTCCAAAATGGAAGAACAGAAGGTATTTTGTGTTGGAGAGGAGATTTTTTTTGTTTCTTTCAACAGAAAAGAAAAAGCCATGGATTCCATCCAAAGTGATAAAAATTAGAGGGAAACTTCCTGAAGATCTTGGCTACAGAAAGAGGAGGAAAATATCAAGAGGACCAAAGGAACTGACGTTGTATAATGTGAAACCTCTATTGAAACAACTCTGAAACTGACTGGGTTGTAAAAATGCCTTCGTCCAGAAGTTCAGCGATCCAGCACCATTAAATCATTCACTACAAAAGGCCTTGGGATTCATCATGACATCCTTTTATTTGGCATAGATGGAGATTTATTAACATTTTGATTACAATCCAAATAGCTTAAGAAAGACAGATGTCTTTTACCTGCTCAAATAAAAAGCAGAAAATCATCTTTAACTAGTATGTTTACTGCATATTTCATACAAATGTCTTTATAGAACTATACATTGCTTGTAAAACGTGTATGTTGCAGAATGGAAGGCAGAGAATGTAACACTAACAAGATTCACCCTCAGAGATACTGAAGTTCTGAGAACTATTATTCCAGCTTAATGCCTGATCTTATCTCAGACTTTAGTAATTCTGTTTCCTCTAAAGACTTGCTTCTGGGACAATTTCAAAACATCTAGCTTTCTTGGTCCAGCTTCACAGACTATTCCAGTCAGGATTTTAGTTAAGTCCTGAATTTTCTCAGCACATAGAGCACATAGAGCTTGCTTTCTTAAGACTAACCATTTTTCTAATTTTCTTGGATCCCCAGTGGGATGGATGATCTTGGTCATTTTATGATATATATGATTTCAAGTTTTAAAGTCAATAAAACTATTTTAAACATTTTAGGAGATACAATATCCCCTCTCTGTTATATGAGCATACACACACACACACACACACACACACACACACACACACACACACACATTCTTTCCTTTTCTCTATTCTTCCTTTTTTACTAGGTAAAGGGATGAGGTAACAAAGAAAAAGGGAGAAATATAGAACTATAATACAGAAATAATAGAAGAAACGAGTAGGTTATTGAAATTACTTTTTAACTTAGAATTATTGCTATCTTCAAATACAATTATTTTGCTTACACTGATATGGAAGTATTGTATAATGATAGAGGTTTAAGGTTTTCATTTGTATGTCTTTGTATACTGATACAAATTTAAAGTTAATTTTATTATGACATAGTATATTTTTGTTTAAACTCTTAGAGTTTACCTATAAAAAGTTTTATACCAATAAAACTCAATTAAAAACACAAGGCTTAGTTCTAGTCCTTTTAATACTGCTATTGAAAAGTTCTCAGAGAGAACTTTCCCTCGGGAAGGAGACCCTCAAGCCCATTGACCAGACTGAGACCACTGGATGCAATCAGCAAGAGGGTTTATTATCAGGATACACAGGTACCTGTGGGCGCTTCAGTCAACTTGGGGGACTGGCGCGCCCCACGGAACCAGGGACTGGTTTTTTATATGGTTCTGGGGAGCAGAAGCAAGCATACAGAAGCAGATGCATGGTCACAGGGACATAATTGGTGGAATCTAATGAGGCGAGGGTTCAGCCCGGGGGCAAGTTCCCTGGCCGCCTTCCTGGTCCCACTAAGGTGTGGGACCTCTCCTGGGGCTTTTCATTTCTCCCTTTTGTTGTCAGGCACTCAACTACAAACATCCTGTTTGGCAGCCGCTGTGTTCTCAGTGTTCTGACCCTTCCCTGAACCAGTCATCTAAGTACAGCCTTGCAAAATGGCGTTACTGCTGCTAAGCCGGGGTCTCTCACTATTACAAACTCTTTAGGATAATTAAGTAATCCAAATTTATAGTTAATCAATCAAACTCATGGTCTTGTCAGATCCTAGTCTAGATTTCCGTAGAACTATACATCCAGAGTTGAACAGAAAATAAGTAGCTAGAAACAAGAAATGATTGCTCAGATATGCTATAAATAGATGGTCATCAAAAACCTCAGATACTCACCGAATATGGCTTTTAAACATCCTTTTATTATTTCAACATTCTTGATGACATTGAGACATATTAGCTCCTGGCAGCACTTTAATCAACTCAGAAGATGATGAACATTAAAGGACCTCTATTTGGAGATGCCTTTATTTGTGGCAAGCTAGCCACTGGGCAAAGAAAATGCCCTAACTTCATCTGTAAATAGAAGGTTGTCCAGAAGGACAAACGAACACAGGAAAGTCAACTGCTGAACTCTTCCAAGACAGTCCTTCATAATTCCTGCTTCACAAAAGGTCTTTCAGATATTCTGGGCCAGAAAGCTGAAGATGATGCCCTGATATTTTAAAGAATATTGAGGAATGTCCAGGCAGTCAGCTGTCTCTGTCACTTCTATAATTTCAGAAGTTGTATCCTGCATTTCCTATATACTCAGGTAATATTAATTTCTTCTGAGGTCTTTGAAGGAGTCAAAGACTAGATATCCATAGTCTTACTATAAGCTTAAATTGCTTAGGATTTAAGAAAATGTTCTAGGTCTAAAAAGATGGTTTTAGGATGGTAATACAAATTAGGATAGAAAATGTAAATACAGAACTCTAAACTCACCAAGAATGGATAGATGATAGAATACTTTATTTAAATGTAAATACATTGGACATTATCAATGTAAATCTTACCTAATAATTTTTATAATTTTTATTGTTATATTAAATTTATATTAGAAATAAAAACCCTTTTAATTGGACTAAAAATGGGAATTATAGAGAGAATATCTTATGTATGGATGTGTCAATAAAATATCTGATAGCCTATGGCTTAGGGAGGAAGTAGGATGTGGGACATACAGAAGGTAGAAAGGATACTGGGATAGAGTGAGACACAGGAGATATGCTCTGGAAGATGTAATGAGATGGATGCATGATAGCTGAGCACAGGTAACCAGACATATGATAGGATGTAGGCTAAAATAAATGGGTTATTTTAAGTTATGATCTAGTCAGAGAAGAGACTAGCTATATAGATGGCTAAGATATCTGTAAATATATTTTGAGTCTGACTCTTATTTCTGGGAGCATGAGGCTGGGAGGAAGAACCAGACTTAACTTCTACAAGCACTCATCCATAAAATTGATGCTGATGTTGAATATTAACTGTCTATCAAACATGGATATTTTTGGATCAGCTCTAGGGTATCACAGCCTCGTCAGAATGTCTCAAACTGTAACCTATTTAAATGAAAGTCTAATGAGAATATAATCTAAGGCATCTTGCTTTTGATGTTCTTTCCCAGTTAGTGTCATAGGCTGCATATACTGTCAGAGAGCAACCATATTCTAATTTATATATACATTTATTACTTTTTCAGCCATAAAACACACAGCAAACAGTCTCAGAGGTATCCATTTTTAAACAGCTGACATTAGTGATGTATATACAGCAAGGAAAGGGCTGGAGTTTGTCCATCTCAGTATGCTATACTTTGGGTAAAAAAGAAAATGCATCAAAATTCCTTTTAAGATAAAGCTGCATCTTTAGAGTTTGACATATTCTTAGAGTGCTATTTCCTCATGTAAGAAGCTGATGTGTACCAGGAGGCAACATAGTGTAATGTAGCAATAGTATAATTTATGACTCAGCATCCCAAAATATAACCTTAAATGTTTCTATGCAAAGTTTATTTAGTTAACTGTGACACGGTGTGCTATTAGCATGCTTAAAATACATAGTGGAAATGCAAGTGTAGAAGAAGAAATGTATATGTAAACTTTATAGCAAGTCACCCCTCAGAAACATAATTTATTACTATTGTTTCACTAAGCCTTAAGAGAAAACTGAAATAATATGTCATGACTTACGTGGAAAATATGTAAAGAATCCCATATTTTTCTCTAAGCACATAAACACTATGGACAGCAACAATCATAAAATTATCTATATTTCTGTAATAAATTTGGCATTTTATGATTTTGTTTTAATAAATTTTTATACACTATTTAGGAATATAGATTCCTCTCCAGGATGTGGAGAAAATAATGTAAAGCTGACTCCAATGTTTCTTTCATTAAACAGTTATCTATCTAGATATATACAATCAGTTTTAATTAGTATTTTTATTAAAATAGATCATTTCTTCCTTTCCTTGTTTTTCTTTTCATACAACTCTCCCTTTTCCTCTTAAACTCCAGGTCTTTTCATTAATGGTTATTGATGTGTGTGTGTGTGTGTGTGTGTGTGTGTGTGTGTGTGTGTGTACATAAATACTTAAGTACAACCTGATGAATCCATTCAATGTTGCAGGTACATCATTTTAGCGATAATTCGTTGGTATTGGTATTGTATAACCAGTAATCCTATTCCTGTTCTCAAAATCTCTTAGTAGTTTGTACTTATTTCTCTAGGGGGTTGAGGTGGTTTTTATAGTTTTATATTAACATGGTTATTGGTGTGGTACTTTCTAAGGTTTTGTTTAGGCACTCATATTATTGAGTTATCATAAGTGAAGCCTCTATGTCACTTCAAGGACACATAATCTCACAGCTTTCCTAGTCTTTATTTCTTACAATCTCTCTGACCCCTTTCTTATATAATCTCTTTCCACTTTCCTCTTTCAACCTTTCTGTTCTCTCTTTCACAGTGTCTCTAGAGCCTGAGGCACAGGGTAGTATAGAAGATATAACATTGGGTTTGGCATTGGACACTCTATGATAAGTTGCTCTTTGTATTTTGACTAGTGATGGTTCTCTGTAAGTCTCTGTTGGTTGCAAAGAGTAATTTCTTTGATGGCTAGAAGCAAATTTATCTATAGACATAAAGGTAGATATTTAGAATGTGCTCAGAAACTCTAGTTGTTTAGAAAAGTGGAGGTAGTAGGTTCTTCCTTAAGATTCATAACTTTACTAGCCCTTGTATAATTGGTTAATTTTCCAGTACCAGGAATAATTTCTCCCTTGTATAACAGTAATTAGTCAAGTTATGCAGCTGATGGTTACTACCAAGATATGAGTGCTACTATATATAATGTTTTATAAAAATCTTTTAAAGCTCTCTTTTATGATCTTCGTGTTATAAACACTGTTTGAATAACATTATGTGTAACAATGAGAGCAGAGTATTTCTGTTTCATTTTACAGTGGTATATTTTGACATATTAAATGAATAAATTCTTAATTAAAATTTCATACTTCTTTCAAGGTTTCTCTATCAAATAAATAAATGGATAAACATTTAAGAGTTTAAAAATCCCTAACAAAAATTATTAAAAGACTGTTGTTGATAGGGCCTATTGATAAAAACTGGCCAGAAAAAACTGGTCAGGATAGACTTTCCTATGGTTAATTTTACTACTGCTTTATATTTGATGGACCACTACATGGGACAAGAATAAAAATGAATGATTATTAACTTAAGAAAAAGAATATACAAACCATCATACTCAGGCAACTTTTGTTTTGGAGACTCAAATGGAATAAACAGACATTTTAATTTTAATTAAGTTACTTGCTTAATTTTAAAAAGTGAAAACCAAGTTACATGATTTATCTGGAGTTGCGTTTTGGGCAGGGTAAGATATAAGGATCTGGATTCAGTCTTCTATTTTAAAAAGATTTATTTATTTATTTACTTATTTATTTATTATATAGACATACACTGTAGCTGTCTTCAGAAGAGGGCATCAGATCTCATTAGATGATGGTTGTGAACCACCATGTGGTTGCTAGGATTTGAACTGAAGATCTCTGGAAGAGCAGCCAGTGTTCTTAACCACTGAGCCATCTCTCCAGGCCTGGATTCAGTCTTCTAAATGTAGCTATCCAGTTTGAACTACACCATTTGTTGAAGATGCTCTCCTTTTTTCAAAGCATATTATTGGCCTCTTTCTGAAACATCCAGTAAAGGTAGAAATATGGGCATATATATAAGGGCTCAATTCTATTCCATTGATTAGCAAAGCTGTTTTTATATGAGTGCCATCCTGTCTTCATAGTTCTGTAGGATAACTTGAAATCTAAAAGAGTGATACCTCCACAATTTTATTTATTCTTCAGGACTGTTCTGTCTTTCCTGGGTATTTTGTATTTCCATATTAAATTTAAGATTTTTTTCAAGTGCTATTGAGAATTTCATTTGAATTTTAATGGATGTTGAATTAGGTCTCAGATTGCTTTGGATAATGGCCATTTTTTAATACTAATTCTGTGATCCATGTGCATCTCCTACCATCTTCTATACTTTGATTTTTCTCTGTCAAAGCTCTTAATTATCTGTCTCCACCTCTCTCTGAACACCTTACAGTCTGCAGTACTCCCTGGAGATCTGCTGCAGCCAGGGAAAATCAACTGCAGCTAGGGTCACAGATCCCCCAGGAAATCTGCATCCCAGGGACACAGGAGGCAGGCTTTGCACAGAGTTATCCAGGTCAGCTAACACCAGTGATAACCAAATGGCAAGAGGCAAGTGCAAGGATCATAAGCAACAGAAGCCAATATACCTTAAAATCATCAGCACCCAGCTTTCCCATCACAGCAATCCATGAATACCCGAATATACATGAAAAATATGATACTGACCTAAAATCCCATCTCATGAAGATAATAGACACATTTAAGGAGGATATAAATGATTCACTTAGAAACAGGAAAACCCAATTAAAAAGGTAAAAGCCCTTAAGGAAAAAACAAAGAAATTCCCAAAGAAATATAAGAAAACACTCAAACAGGTGAAAGAATTGGACAAAGTGATCCAAGACCTAAAAATGGAAGTAGAAACAACCAAGAAGTCACAAATAGAGGCAACCCTGGAAATGGAGAACCTAGGAAAGAGGTCAGGAGCTGCAGATGCAGACATCACCAACAGAATACAAGAAATAGAAGAGAGAATCACAGGTGTACAAGATACCATAGAATATATTGACAGAACAGTCGAAGAAAATACAAAGCATGAGCCAAATCACCCTAATAAAAATGGGGTATAGAGCTAAATAAAACATTCTCAGCTGAAGATTATTGAATGGCCAAAAAGCACCTAAAGAAATGTTCAACATCCTTAGTCATCAGGGAAATGCAAATCAAAACAACCCTAAGATTCCACCTCAGACCAGCCAGATTGGCTAAGATCAAAAACTCTGATGATAGCAGATGCTGGTGAGGATGTGGAGAAAGAGGAACATTCCTTCATTGTTGGTGGGATTGCAAACTGGTACAACCACTCTGGAAATCGGTCTGGAGGTTCCTCAGAAAATTGGACATTGAACTACCTGTGGACCCAGTTATACCTCTCTTGGGCATATTCCCAAAAGATGCTCCAACATTACAATGAAGACACATGCTCCACTATGTTCATAGCAACCTTATTTGTAATAGCCAAAAGCTGGAATGAACCCAGATGTCCTTCAACAGAGGAATGGATTAAAAATTGTGGTACATCTACACAATGGAGTACTACTCAGCTATCAAAAACAATGACTTCATGAAATTCATAGGCAAATGGAATGAACTAGAAAATATCATCCTGAGTGAGGATACTCAATCACAGAAAAACACACTTGGTATGCCCTCATTGATAAGTGGCTATTAGCCAAAAAGCTCAAATTACTGAAGATGCAATCTACAGAACACAAGAAACTCAAGAAGAAGGATGACCAAAATTCAGATGTTCCCACTCCTTCTTAAAAGGGGGGAAATATTCATAGGATGAGTTATGGAAGCAAAGTTTAGAGCAGTGACTCAAGGAATGGCCATTCAGAGCTTGACACACATGTGGTCCATACATATACAGCCATCAAAAGTAGATAAGATTGATGAAGAGTTGAAGGAGCTTGCAACCCCATAAAAACAACAATACGAACCAACCAGAGCTTCCACGGACTAAACCACTACCAAAAGACTATACATGGACTGACTTAGGGCTCCAACAGCATATGTAGCAGAGAATAGACTTGTTGGGGCATCAGTGGAAGGGAAAGCCCTTGGTCTTGCCTAGGTTGGACCCCCAGTGCAGGGGAATATGTGGGAGGGCAATAAGGGGGATGTATAGGGGTAGTACCCATATTGGAGAGGGGGAGGGGAGGAAATGGGGCTTATGGACAGGAAACTGAGAAGGGGAATAACCTTTGAAATGTAAGTAAAGAAATATATAATAAAATATTTAAAAAAATACAAAGCATAAAAAAGTCCTAATCCAAAACATCCAGGAAATGCATAATATCACAATGAAAAGACACATCTAAGAATAATAGGAACAGAGGTGAGGGAAGATTCCCAGCTCTGCCAGGGTCCAGCCTCGACACAGGATTGGAGTTCTCAACTGGAAGCAGGGATATCTGGAAGGGGCATAGTAAATATACACAGGCAATTGGGTACAAACTGACAGGCAATTTCAAGAATTTCAAGGTTTAAATTCTCTCTCTCTCTCTCTCTCTCTCTCTCTCTCTCTCTCTCTCTCTCAACTTTTCTGCATTCTCTTGTGCACTTTGCTTTTTTTATTGCGTTTTTCTTTTCTCAAACTCCCACACTCATGCACACCTCTGTTTATTACCCTTTCATTCTCACACACACTCTTCATACACACCTCGCACATATCTCAGACACACCACATGCACTCTCCTTTCACTCACACAAACAATCTTCATACACACCTCACATTGTCTCTTCACTCACTCTTCACATTCTCTCTTCATTCACTCTTAACATGCTCTTCTCATGTTCTTCACATGTTCTCTCTCATTCATTCTTCACATGTCTCTAGCCTTTCTCTTGCCCCAGTCTTTTATTGATAATTCAAAAGCAGGTAGAAAAAAGACATTGTATAACCATTGCCAAATCAAATTCAAAAGAATAACCACATCTCACAAAGAACTAAGAATTACAATTGTTCCCCAAAGTTTCAAGCTTCTCCTATTCCCAGGCCTGTGGCCAAAATAATAATAATTGTAAACTTATCATTATTTAAACTTTAATTCTTTACTTTTATACTTCAGAGTCCAAAGCTCCGAGATCAGCTAATTGCATTTTCCTGTGAAGCTCTAATGATAAATGACATAGGCAAAACTGCCAGGCAGTGGCCAGAAAGAATCAAGTTAACCCTTAGCTCATTAATTCAGCTAGCTTTCTGCTCCTTGCACACAAAGACTCTCGTAAGAGTCCCAGTATTTTGACATAGTTTTACTAGTATATAATTTTATATATTCTATACTTCCTTATCCAGGAACCACTCTCAAATGTTATGTAAAACTTAATTCCTAACTTCAATAACTTTTTCCTTTCTTAAGATCCCAATGTTGGCTCTAATTCATTTTCTAATAATTTCTTTAAAGTTTCTTTGCAAGTCAAGCATTAATCTGGAACTACTATTGTGCAATGATAACACATAACATGCACCTGAGCCATTAGGGCTGTGCTGTGCTGTCCCCTATGCCTCAATTTCTGATTGTTTAAGAATCATAACATCAAGGAACATCTAGTTTTACAGAATTCACCAGAGCAGAAGGAGAAAGAAGTAGGAAATTTAGATATAATAGAATAATCATGCACACCAAGGCCAACTGAAAGGCAGTCACGCACAAATGAAATCTATACAGCCGTTGTCCAGGGCTAAGGTTAGGAGAAATGGGAACAACCAGTTTTTACAAAGAGCTGCTGCGGGGTACTGAGATGTCTCCATCCCAGCCTACTGCAGGCAGCCTCTTATTTCAGATGGCAGGTCCCCTAGAGGGATGTGTCCCTGCTTCTCAGGGTCCCAGACGCCACCCTACTTTCCAAGGAGCTGCCTCAGGCTTCTGAGATGTCTCCATCCCAGCCTACTGCTGGTAGTCCCTGTCATTGTATGCTGTCCCCAGCACAGCTCAAAAGACCAGAAAATATCTTCAACAGAATAACAGAAGAAAACTTCACCAACCTAAAAAAGAGGTGGCCATAAATGTACAGCACCACAGATTGGAGCGGAAAAGAAATCCCCCATCATACAATAATCAAAACACTAAATGCACAAAACAAATAAAGAATATTAAAAGCTGTAAGGGTAAAAGGCTAAGTAACATATAAAGGCAGACCTGGCAGAATTACACCAGACTTCTCAACAGATACTAAAAGCCGGAAGATCCTGGACAGAGGTCATACAGACATTAATAGAACAGAAATGCCAGCCCAGGCTACTATACTCAGCATAACTCTCAGTCATCATATATAGGAAAACCAAAATACTCCATGAAAAAATCAAATTTAAAAATATATATATCTATTAATCCAAACCCTACAGAGGATTCTAGAAGAAAACTCCAACACAAGGAGAGTATCTACACCAAAGATAAAACAAGAAATTAGTCATGTCACAACAAAACGAAAAGGAGAGAATCACATACACAAAATCCATCTCCAACAACAAGCATAACAGGAAATAATCATGTCTTTAATATCTCTCAACATCAGTAGCCTTAATTCCCCAATAAAAAGACAAAAGGAGGAAATAATGAAATTACAGACACTATAGAATTCAATGAAAATGAAGACACAGCATACTCAAACTTATGGAACACGATGAAAGCTGTACTAAGAGGAGAAGTCATAGCAATCCATGCCTTGTAAAGAAACTGGAGAGATACTACAGTAGCAATACAACAGCACAGTTGAAAGCCCTAGAACAAAAAGAAGCAAAAACATCCAAGAGGAGTAGACAGCAGAAAATAATCAAACTCAGGTATGAAATCAACCATTTCGAAACAAAGAGAACTATACAAAGAGTCAACAAAACCAGGAGCTAGTTCTTTGAGAAAAACAGCAAGATTGATAAACTCTTAGCCAAACTAAAGAGCACAGAGACAGTATCCAAATGAACAAAATCAAGAATGAAAACAGAGACATAACAACAGAAGCTGAGTACATTAATAAAGCAATTAAAAAGATGTTGCTAATGTGCTTCAAATAGCATACATGACTTAAAGGATTCTAAAGAAATCGCTGTCAATGACCTTTTCCTTCTTCACCAACATATCTCCATCTTTACATGCTTCTTACAATTGTATGTAAATATGGCTTGCCACCAGAATTTACAATTTCATTATATCGAAAAATTTTTTTTAATTCCTTCAATTCAGAAAAGGTCTCAGTCATATGAGCACCCATATTCCATTTGTAATTAAGAATTCAGTATTTTTGGCTCACTGACTGGAACTCATTCTAATAATAAATAATAATATAGGAATATTGATTCAATTTGACCATGTTCTTCTGGTATACTCCATTCCCATTGATTCGTACAATCTTTCTTAACCCTCGTCCATGGACTACGCTGAGCTCCAAAGTGTGGGACCCAATGCAGACTTTCAATTAGCTTGTCTGCACAAAATCTGGCTGTACATTTCTACCCCAGCTCCCATCTGCTTGCTGCTGGAAGAAGTCTTTCTGGTGACTTGTTAAAAATCTTTGAGTGTAGTAAAATTTCATTAGGAATCATTTCACTGGGGGGTGGTGGTGGGGTGGGGCTTACAGAGACTAAAACAGCAAGCATGGGACATGCCTAGGTCTCTCCTCTGTGTTTGTGTTATGGCTGTTAGCTTGATATTTTTTTGAGGACTCCCTACCATGGGAACAGTGTGTCTCTGTCTCTTTTGCCTGCTCTTAAGACTCTCTTCCTCCTATCGTGTTGCCTTGTCCAGCCTTGATATGAGAGATTTTGTCCTGTCTTATTGTATTTTGTTCTGTACTGGTCAGCTGTTGTACCTTGGAGGCCTGCTCTTTTCTGAAGAGAAACAAAAGGAGAGTGATTTGATGAATAGAGGAAATGAGTAGAGCAGCTGGAAGGAGTAGAAGAAGAAAATCTGTGGTTAGTATACATTGTATAGAGAAGAATCTATTTTCATTAAAAACAAAATATTTAATTAAAAATCTTTATATTCAGATTTTAAATTGAGTGAGTTACAAAAAACATCCAATGTTTTATTGCCTATTTCAGTTTGTGTGTTCTAAGGCAGGTTCATAAATCTGATTATTCAATAAGCCCCTCCAATCAGACAATCAGATTAACCTTACACTGAAATTCACAATAATTTTGTGTGTGTCTTTTTATTCCTTATTCTTAACATAAAGAAAAATTTCATCATGAACAAGTATTTAACATGTGGTCAGGGGAATCAGCTACATAAAAGCCACATTTAGTGACAAAATGTTGCCTGGGTTTGTCAGATGGACTATCACGATCTGATAAAAACCAATGCTTTCTTCCTGAACTCATGTGTCTCCTAGTGAGGAGCTTCCTTAAGGGAATAGTTGTCCTTGTTCAGATTGTCTATGAGAGAGTTTTGGCAGTGACTTAATAAATGCTGATACTCAAATCCTAGGAAAACATTATAGCTGCCAACAAATATAAACACTGTTCAAAGGACAGAAGCTAAATTGGGAACAAACAATTCTGCATGTACTAGAATTGTATTATAGGCAGTAGAACACTGGTTCTTCCTGATAACAGGCAAAGACAGTATGGCCGGCTTGAACTTACCATATTTTCTTGTCATTCTTTGTTGTAAAAATTAATTAAATTCACCAACATGAGAAAATTGCATAATATTTATTTTGAGTAAAAAAAAATCTGTGAAGTACTTGAGATTTAAACACCTGCACAAAAATGCAAACATCCTTGTCAATTTTTGGAGATTATCAGAGGTAACTTTAGCAACATTTTAAGTCATTTATTTTGTTTTGCTATAGTTTCTATCTGAATTCAGAAATCGTATTTTTGTATCTCTTTTTCATTAGAGTATAGACTCATTGTCCTCTACAAACTGAAAAATCAAACCAACCAACCAAACAAACAAATAAAACACCCAAACCAAACCAAACCAAACCAAACCACCACCACCACCACCACCACCACCACCACCACCACAACACCACCACCAACAACAACAACAACACCAACAACTCCAAATCTCAGGCTCTCTGGAAGGGACCTAGGAGGAGGAAGAGGGGATCCTGTCATGATGGGGCATAGGAGACAGACTAGGGTCCAGGACAGCAGGATAAAATACAGATTTAGAAAGTATTAACTCAGGAATATTGGCGGGGACTGTGTGTTAATCGAGTGGAGGTTAGGAAGCAGCCCAGCTATTGAGCTGTTTAGGGCATCTTAAAAATAAGGCTGCATGTGTGTGTGTTTCAGCTATCCAAAACATCTGTTTCGTGGCAAGAAGTGCATGTGGTACACCCACCGACCTCCACATCAAACCAGATACACTCAAACTAATAGAAGAAAGAGTGGGGAAGCATCTGGAACACATGGGCACTGGAGAAAATTTCCTGAACAAAACACCAATGGCTTATGCTCTAAGATCAAGAATCGGCAAATGGGATTTCATAAAACTGCAAAGCTTCTGGCAAAAGCAAGCACACTGTGGTTAGGACAAACGGCAACCAACAGATTGGGAAAAGATCTTTACCAATCCTACAACTGATAGAGGGCTTATTCCAAAATATACAAAGAACTCAAAAGTTGGACCACAGGGAGACAAATAACCCTATTAAAAAATGGGGTTCAGAGCTAAACAAAGAATTCACAGCTGAGGAATGCCGAATGGCTGAGAAACACCTAAAGAAATGTTCAACATCTTTAGTCATCAGGGAAATGCAATTCAAAACAACCCTGAGATTTCACCTCATACCAGTGAGAATGGCTAAGATCAAAAACTCAGGTGACAGCAAATGCTGGCGAGGATGTGGAGAAAGAGGAACACTCCTCCATTGTTGGTGGGATTGCAGACTGGTACAACCATTCTGGAAATCAGTCTGGAGGTTCCTCAGAAAATTGGACATTGAACTACCTGTGGACCTAGCTATACCTCTCTTGGGCATATACCCAAAAGATACCCCAACATATAACAAAGACACATGCTCCATTATGTTCATAGCAGCCTTATTTATAACAACCAGAAGCTGGAAAGAACCCAGATGCCCTTCAACAGAGGAATGGATACAGGAAATGTGGTACATCTACACAGTGGAATATTACTCAGCTATCAAAAACAATGACTTTATGAAATTTATAGGCAAATGGTTGGAACTGGAAAATATCATCCTGAGTGAGGTAACCCAATTACAGAAAAACACATGTGGTATGCACTCATTGATAAGTGGCTATTAGCCCAAATGGCCCAAATGCTTGAATTACCCTAGATGCACAGAACACATGAAACTCAAGAAGGATGACCAAAATGTGAATGCTTCACTCCTTCTTTAAAAGGGGAACAAGAATACCCTTGGCAGGGAATAGAGAGGCAAAGATTAAAACAGACACAGAAGGAACACCCATTCAGAGTCTGCCCCACATGTGGCCCATACATATACAGCCACCAAACTAGACAAGATGGATGAAGCAAAGAAGTGCAGGCCGACAGGAGCCGGATGTAGATCTCTCCTGAGAGACACAGCCAGAATACAAAAATACATAGGCGAATGCCAGCAGCAAACCACTGAACTGAGAATGGGACCCCCAAGAAGGAATCAGAGAAAGGACTGAAGAGCTTGAAGGGTCTCGAGACCCCATATGAACAACAATGCCAAACAACCAGAGCTTCCAGGGACTAAGCCACTACCCAAAGACTATACATGGACTGACCCTGGACTCTGAACTCATAGGTAGCAAGGAATAGCCTAGTAAGAGCACCAGAGGAAGGGAAAGCCCTTGGTCCTGCCAAGACTGAACCCCCAGTGAATGTGATTGTTGGGGGGAGGGTGGTAATGGGGGGAGAATGGGGAAGGGAAGCCCATATGGAAGGGGAGGGTGAGGGGTTAGGGGGATGTTGGCCAGGAAACTGGGAAGGGGAATAACAATCGAAATGTAAATAAGAATTACTCAAGTTAATAAAGATTAAAAAAAATAATAAAAAGAGTGGGTTAACCATTTACTGCTTCAAAAAACCACTTCTCTGATACTTCTTTTTTCAACTTTGGAAAATGTCTCGTTTAATTTAATGTTCCATTGTTTAGTTTGGTTATTTTGTTGGTGATTAGTTTCTTGAGTTTTTTATATATTCTAGATATTAACCCTCTTTCACTAGGATAAATGACAAAGAATTTTTCATGGTTTATAGAGTGGCTTTTCATTCTAACCCTGGTGACTTTTGGTGTATACAAACACTTTAGTTTTATGAATCCCCATTTGTCAAATACTAGCTTTAAATGCTGTGCTACACGGGTCTTGGTCTGAAAGATGTTTTATGTTCCTGTAAGTTCAAGAACATTCCTGCCTTTAATATTCATGATATCAAGCCTTATGTTGAGATTCTTACCCATTTTGAGTTGAGTAGGTTGGACGATACAGTTTTAGTTTCATTATTTTACCTGCAAATATCTTATTTTACACAGAACGATTTCTTGAAAGTACCGTGTGTATATCTCAATTCTGTATTGTTGACTTTTTGGTCAAAAATCATGTGGCTATAGCAGTGTGGTCTTATAACTAGGTTCGTCTATTTTTAAGTGTCATTTATAAGTACCTTGTCATTTTCATTTCCCCATATCTCTGTGGTATATCATGATATCTAAGATGATGATATCTTCAGAATTTGTTCTCCTCCTCCTTTCTCTTCTTCTTTGTGTTCTTTTCTGCTTCTCTTCCTCACCCTGCATTTTTCATGATTGTTTTGCCTTTCTTTGTTCTTTTTATGCTTTAATATGATTTTTAATATTGTTTTTATCAATTTCTGTGCATATAATTTCATTGAAATTTTGATGCAGACTGCATTGAATCTGTAGATTGATTTTTATAGTAGGATTGCTATTTTATAGTAATTAATCTTATGAACCAATGTGTAAATATATTCTCTAAATGTAAATTTCTTCATCCCATTTACTCCCAAATAACAACAGGGCATTCTCTACCAGCTCTTGCCAAATTATAGCTCCCGAATAATTTTAACAGAGATCTGGCATTTTTATTAACAAGCTTTATGCAATAATAACTGGGGAAATTCTGGTCTAGTCTAACCTTTCTTAGCGACTACTATGTAGTGAAATGGTCCTTTACCTGCATCTGAGTCTTGCCTAGCTTCATTCTGATCCATGTGTGTCCTTATCTCATCCCAACCTCAGGGCAAATCCTCCTGCTCTTTCCACATGGTTTCTCCATACCTTCTTCCTCTTGCGGTACTTCTTTAGTCTGTCTGTCTGTATGTATGTCTCTCTCTCTCTCTCTCTCTCTCTCTCTCTCTCTCTCTCTCTCTTTTTCTCTCTCTCTCACCCCTTAACTTTGATCACAAATCCTACCTTATTCTCTCCAACCAGTTAATTGGCTTGTCACTTCTTTATTAACCAATCAGATGTGATAGAAACATTTTTTTATGTAGCATGGAGACTGGAGATGCTTAACCATGCCATAATCCAGACTGCAATCAGATATCTAGGCATAAAAATCAGCATCTGAATACACAGTGTACAAAACCATCCCCCCAAATCAATGAGCACAAGTATTTTTATCTTACAATGTTTTCTTCTTGTTTTGGTGTCTTTTTTTTTTTTTTTTTTTTTTTTTTTTTGTTTGGTGTTCTAAAGTTTTCATTGTTAACTTTTTTGGTAGAATTTATTCCAAGATTATTTTAAAGCTGTTATGAATAGAATTTTTCCCTGATCTCTTGTCACTGAATACTGTAGTTTTTTGATTCATTTGTTTAATTTTGTATCCAGCTACATTGTGGAATGTGTTTGTAATTGTAGGAGGATTCTGGTGGAGTCATTGGGAATTTTATGTATAGAGTCATTGTGATGGTTTATATATGCTTGACCCAGGGAATGGCACTTTTAGGAAGTATAGCCTTTTTGGAGTTTTGTGTCTCTTTGGGTGTGGGCCTTAATACCCTTGTCTTAGCTGCTTGGAAGTCAGTAGTCTCCTTGTAGCCTGCACATGAAGATGTAGAACTCTTATCTCCTCCTGTACTATGCCTGCCTGGATGCTGCCAGACTCCCATCTTGATGATAATAGATTGAACCTCTGAACCTGTATGCCAGCTCCAACTAAATATTGTCCTTCTAAGAGTTGCCTTGGTCATGGTGTCTGTTTATAGTAGTAAAAGCCTAACTAAAACAGAAGTTGATACTACACATTTTTCTAGAAGAGCAGTAGTATAAGGATGACTCTTAAGACTCTGGAATTGGCTTAATAATTCACCAGCATCTTCTAATTCGCCAGCACATTCCACTACTGAAACCTCTTCAAGTACTCTCTTTTCTGGGAGCTCGGAGAATATTGAAAGTCCATGGTGAAAACTATATTTCAAACTTTAAAGAAGCGAATGCCTTTGATTATCTTGATCCATCAATTGTAACTGGCAATAAATTAGGTGACCTGGTACAGAAAATTTTCTGCAATTTGGGAGAAAAAGGGAAAATAATTTTTGCTGGCTTGTTGCTCTTAATATCTCTGTAAAATTGAGGAAGGAAAAGAATGAGCTGTATGATAAAATTGAATGGCTCCAGATGCAAATAAATAATCTAAAGGTTTCTAAGTGTGCCCTTGAAGAAAATCTTTCTAGCAGCCATAGAGCTCAATTTGCAGAAAATCAAACTAAAGCCCCCATTATAAGGTTGGCTGAATTACAGTGAAAATTCAAGTCTCAGCCTCAGAGGGTGTCAGCAGTTAAAGTTTCCAGCATCAGATGGAAATGAGTGGGATCCTATAACTTGGTATGGGGATGTGTGGGAGGACCCTATTGAATCTGAGATATTCCTTCTAAGGTGAAAGATAAGTTATTGCACCTGGCCCCTCCACCACCAAGAAAGAAGCATAATGTTTAGTGGGTCTACTTGGATTCTGAAGACAGCATGTTCCTAACTTGGGCCCATTTACCACATGTCTCCCAAGGCTGCTAGTTTTGTGTGGGGCCTGGAACAGGAGAAAGCTCTTCAACAGGTCAGGCTTCTGTGCAGGCTGCTCTACCACTTGGATCATATGATCCAGCAGACCCAATGGTGCTTGGTGTGTTGGTGGCAGATAGTGATGCTGTTTGGAGCCTCTATAGGCCCCTGTAGGTGAATCAGAGATGAGTCCTTTAGAATTTTGTAGCAAAGCTCTACCATCCTCTGCAGTCAACTTTTGTCCCTTTGAAAAACTGCTCTTGGCCTACTATTGGGCCTTAATGGAAACTGAACGTTTGACAATAGGGCACCAAGTTACCATGAGACCTGAACTGCCCACCATGAACTGAGTGTTATCAGACTCTCCAAGTCAAAAGTAGGACATGCACAGCAGCAGCAGTCTACTATCAAAAGGAAGTGTGATATATGCGAGAAGGTCTGAAGGCACAAGCAAGTTACATGAAGAAGTTACTCAAATGCTTTTGATTTCTATGCCTGTTTCAATGCCATCTGCTGCCAAGCATGAACCTATAGCCACATGGTGTATTCCCTGTCATGGGTTAACTGAAGAAGGGAAGACGAGGAGCTGATTTACTGACAGTTCTAGGTACCACCCAGAAGTGGAAAGCTGTAACACTACAACCCCTTTCTGAGACAGCCCTGAAAGATATGAGTGAAGGAAAATTTTCACAGTGGGCAGAACTTTGGGTAGTACACATGGTGTTATAGTTTATTTGGAAGAAGAAATGACCAGGTGTAAGATTGTTTGCTGACTTATGATGATGGGCTGTAGCCAATGAATTGGCTGGATGCTAAGGGACTTGAAAAGATCACGATTGGAAAATTGGTGAGAAAGTCATCTGGGGAAGTATATGGATAAATCTCTCCAAATGGGCAAAGAATGTGAAGATATTTGTGTCACATGTAAATGCTCACCGAAAGGTGACTTCAGTTGAAGAGGAGTTCAATAAACAAGTAAATAAAATGACCCATTCTGTGGACAGGCAGCCTCTTTCCTCGGCCATCCCTGTCACTGTTCATTGGGCACAAGAATAAAGTGACCATGGTGGCTGAGATGGGGGTTATGCTGGGGCTCAACAACATGGACTTCCATTCACCAAGGCTGACCTGGATACAGCTGCAGCTGAATGCTAGATTGGCCAACAGCAGAGACTAACACTGAGCCCCAGGTATGGCATGGTGACCTCACGATGACCAGCCAGCAACCTGGAAGCAGGTTGACTACATTGGACCACTTCCTCCATGGAAAAGACAATGTTTTCTTCTTACTAGAGTAGTTAATTGTAAATTTGCCTTATAAAGTAGTACAGATGCTTCTGTTTTATTTTGTTAATAGATTTGTATAGCTATTCGTACTTCCAATTTCTTTCACATTAATAGGTATTTAAGTTGAGACACTAAAAGAATATTCCCAAGTGACATTGACCTATTCAAAATACAAAAATGCATTTGTGATTGTTTGATGAACAGTCTATCATGGTAGGAAAATTCACTTTTTCTTTTAACTGCTTGCACTTACTTGCTAACACATCTGTTGGAACCTACTTCTACAGATGAGCAGTTTAAACAACTAACGTTGTGGGACTGAACAACTACTAGATTATTGGAATTCACATACACAGCTGCCATTGTTGGGTTAGTTGGATTACTGACTGTAAGTCATCACAATAAATTCCCTTAATATACAGAGACATTCTCTAAGTTCTGTGACTCTAGAGAACCCCGACTAATATAGTCATATTATTTGGAAATAGCTTTGAGTTTATTCTTCACTATTTTTATCTTCTTTAACTCTTTCCCTGTCTTTTGCTTTAGCTATGACTTCAAGCGTTAGACTGAATGAGAGGAAAGAGATGATATCATTGCTTTGTTCTTGATTTTTATCCTTTTCCTGTTTAGTATGGTGTTGACTGTGGGGTTGCTTATTTTGTCTTTATCATGGTAAGATAGGTTCTTTGTGTGAGTAGACTTTCTGGTACTTTTATCCTGAAAGGATGCCTTTTAGATTTTGTAAAAGGCATCTCTGTATGAGATGATCATAAGGTTTTGCCTTTGAGTCTATTTACATAGTAGATTACATTTATTGAGTCACATATTTCTGAATTTATGTTTATCAGCAATATTATTCCATATTTTTTCTGGCCCATTGTCTAATTTTGATATCAGGGTAATCCTAGCTTTATAACAAGTATTCTGAAATGTTTCTGCCATTTTGATTTTATAAAATAATTTTAGGAATGTTGCTTTTAATTCTTCTTTGAAGACCTGGCAGGATGTTGTGCTGAGTATATCCAGTCCTGGATATACTCTGAGTTTTTTTATTTTTTACTTTTAATCACTTCTTCTATGTCATTGAGAATTATGTGTCTATTTAAATTATTTACTTAATCTTGACTTAATATAGATAGGTAATGTGAATCTAGAAATTAGTCCATTTCGTTTAGATTTTTCAGGTTTGTTTAATGCAAACTTTTAAACATATATATGTCTTTTTCACATCCATGGTCTCTTATCATCTACATTGGCCATATATGCCCAAATCCATCAAAAGGTGATGAATTATCACAAAAGAAGAGGCAGAAAGAGTTATAAAAGTCATAGGGGTAGGATATAGGCTTAGATGTTTCAAAACCTACTTGATAAGTGTTCTTAAATGCTATAATTCCCCTCCCCTTCTAGCTTACCATCCAAAGGTGGGGGAGAAAAGATGGTAAATTGGACAAGGGGATGTGGACCTGTTTAGAAGTAGTTCTTTGGGTGATTCCAATCTCAGTTGTCAGGATGCCAGCAGTCCAGTTCAGTAGTGTCAGCATACAAACAGTCTAGTTTACAAAACATGAATCAGCAGTGGGATCATGATCAAGCAGAAACAGCCAGGCCTCTGCTGAATCAGCATAAGTCAGTGGGGGCAAATAAGGAGAAGATCTCTGTTGTTTCTATCTCAATGAAGTGAAGATCAGTGAAGACACAAGACTAAGGAAGTGTTCCATAAATTGCAGTGCAAGTACCTTGTCATTGTCTGTTGGGTCCTACTTATTCTCTCTCATCAAACATCACATGTCCTCTCCCAGGTCTTGCTTCAGCAAAACATTGGGTGAGTCTGCTTCAGCAAAACATCACAAGTCTGCATAACAAGACATAACTAGAAATTTCCACTTCAGGGTAGAGGATTACAAGGAAACTGTTTTTTTTTTTTAAAAACACAAAAGAAGAGTCTCACTTATAAACTCAGTGATTGCTACAACATATACAAGACCTGCACAAGATCAGGGTAGACAAAATAACAGCATGAGGGGAGGAGTAAGGAGGGAGTCAAAAAGTCTCATTCTTATCTAAGGAGCTTTTGGCAAGTGTTAGCTTCCTTGGGGGGGGGTTAACTTTTCTCTAATTGTTTGGCCCCTCATAGGTAAACCACATTTTAGTGCATATTCCTCTTATAACTTTGTAAGACTCGCCTCCTTACATTTGAGACGTTTTCTTCTATGCTGTGCTGCTTCTGTTTTTATGTCAACTTGACACAAGCCAGTATTATGTGGGAAGAATTAATCATAATGGTGAAAATGCCTCCAAAGGCAAGTATGTAGGGATTCTTGGTTGATGATTGATAGGGAAAGGCCCAGCTCACTGTATGTGGTGCCTCCCTTGGATAATATAAGGAAACAAGTTGAATAAACTATGGGAAACAAGCCAGTAACCAGTACTTCATAGCCTTTATTTCATTTCATGCTTCTATGTTCTTGACTTGCTTGCCTTGAGTTCTTGCCTTAACTTCCTTTGATGACATTCTGTGAAACAGAAATATATATTGAAATGTTCCCCAAAGTAGCGTTTTGGCATTTGAAATTACTGCAGTAGAAACAGTAATACCATGTTTCTATTAAAAATTTCTCATAAGTCTGTGTTCTGAAAAATCTTCATTTGTCCACAAAATTTGGTTTTCCAGTTTTCCAGGGTTCCTGCAGATTCTGTTTCTATTTTCACTTTTAATGTATAAGTTTCATTGAGTGGTTGTCCAGTGTCCTTTATCTTACTGCATGCCCTAATGGTTTGCTTTCTTTATTATCCATTCTGTTGATGAAGACTTTGATTGAGTTAGGTTTTCGTATTTTATTAATTCTTTTTTATTTTTATTTTTTTAATTTTTTTATTAGATATATTTCTTTACTTACATTTCAAATATTATTTCCCTTCCCGGTTTCCTGTCCATAAGCCCTCATCCCCTCCCCTCGCCTTCCCCCATACGGGTATTCCCCCCATACATCCCCTTACTGCCCACCCTCCCATATTCCCCTGCACTGGGGATCAAACCATGGCAGGACCAAGGGCCTCCTCTTCCACTTGTGCCCCAACAAGGCTATTCTCTGTTACATATGCAGTTGGAGCCCTGGGTCAGTCCATGTATAGTCTTTTGGTAGTAGTTTAATCCCTGGAAGCTCTGGTTGGTTAGCATTGTTGTTCTTATGGGGTTGTAAGCTCTTTCAACTCTTTCAATACTTCCTCTAATTCCCCTCAGTGGGTCCTGTTCTCAGTCCAGTGGTTTGCTGCTAGTACTGTATTGGACATGCTCTGGATGTGTCCCTCCTTTCAATGTGTTTTGGTCACATTTACTTCTCCCAAAACTTCCATATCTATCTCTCCTTTCTTACTATCCAACTTTGAGGGTTTTGTGTATTTGTTTGTTTAATAATATGACTTGAAGCCAATTTGTGTAACCAAACACCAAATAGGCAGGATCAGAAAAGAACCCTCCCCATCACCAACACATGTTATAGTTAAAACACCAACATACAGAGTAAAGAAAAGGTATTGGGTAGTAAAAATTGTGAGAGGGCACATATCATCAGAACAAAAACTAACTTATTCTTGGAGACTTTAAATGCCAGAAATGATTAGAGCAACATTGTTCCAGTGTTTAAGAGGATATAAAGCCAGACTACTTTAACATTCAAATTATCCATCAAAATTGAAAAGGGGAAAAAGAAAATAAAAACATTTTGTGATAAAACAGCCTCAAACAATTGATAACCACACCATAGCACTATGGAGAGAGTAGGTGCACCAAAGGATTGACAAAATCCAATCAGTGTTAATACTAAATGGACAAAAATATTGACACCTTTTCATTAAGATCAAGACTAAGACAGGACCATCAGTGTCTTTACACATATTCAATATGGTATTTGAAATTCTAATGAGATGTCAATAGGTCTACACCTGTATGCAGTCTCATCAACAGTGATTTAGGATCTCTTTCTCTACATCCTCATCAGCATTTTTTTTAGTCATTGTATTCTTTTTTCACTAAGTTGCTTTCTATCAGAGTTTTATCACAGCAATAAAAACAAAACTAGGGAAAAGATTGAGACTTAAGTACATACAAATAAGAACAGACAAAAGAAGGAAATAAAGGAGATACCCTGTTTACCAAAGATATAAAGCTGTTTATAAAAAATAAAACTCTATCAAAAAGCACCTAGAACTAATTAACACATACAACCAAGTGGCAGGATACAACAGTAGTGTACAAAATTCAGTAGCATTTTTACATATCAATAACAAGCACCTAAAAAAGAAAGTAAGAAAACAACCAAACAAAAACAATCAAAAAAATCCTCAGACAAAACACAACCAAGGGTTGAAAAATCTCTAAAATGAAGTTTAAATTATAAAGAAATAAAAGATGTTACTAGAAAACAGAAATGACTTCCATGCTCATGAATTAAACTGTCAAAATTAACATTATAAAAGTGAATATTCTACCAAAAGCAATTTACTAATGGAGTAAAATTTTAGTGTTATTTTTCACAGAAATAGAAATGGTAACATCAAAATTAATATGGAAATACAAAACAATCTAGATAACCAGAACATTTTTAACAAAAAAAGAATAACACAAACAGCATTGTCATGCTCAATCTGAAGTTATTAAAGCCAAAAATCAGCAAAATAATGGTACAAAAAGAGACACATATGTCAACTGAACAAAAATAGAAAACTGTGGTCATTAGTTTTAATTTTCAACTTTGTAAAGTATACAATTATGTTAGAAGAGATTTTCAGAGATTTTCTAGATCCGGTTGGCCTAAGGGCATATCTGTGCCCATCAAGAAATCATCTTGATTGATATAGATGATATGGGAAGATACATCCTGAATGCTAGGAGTCATGGACTGTGTAAAAATAGAGAAAGGAAAATAAGTACTCAGTGTGCATCAGTTTATTTCTGTTTTCTCTTTGTTGATATAACTTGACTAACCACTCTTAGTCTCTGCCTGGATTTCCATTCAGTGATGAGGTGGACCCTGAACTGTTAAACAAAAGTTACTTTCTGTCAGTCTTTTATTGCAGCACTGAAAGTGAAACTAGACCCTAAAATGTTGGAGATACTAGATCTGTGGGATATCTGCGAAGGAGAGCTTGGAAGAGGGAGTGAAATGAGTTTAAGAAAAAAAAAAAGTTTCTTGCAGTAAACAGATATCCCTTTCCTCATTTTTTTGAATGGTAATGTATAGCTTGTGCCATTACACGTCAAAAGTATATGATATGCTTTTTGCTTTGATTTTATGGATTATAATTAAGAGATTGCATGAATTTCCAAAGACAATTTGAACTTCAAACAAGCACGAGACTGTGAAAGACTATGGTGACTTTTAAAGTTGAATGCAGCTTTGGGTTATTATATGGCTACAAACCTATGGTAGTTTAATATGGTGGTTTGAAAGAAAATGGCCCTATAGGCTGACATTGTTGAATGCTTAGTTATCAGGCACTGCACTATTTGAAGGGAAAAGAAGGATTCGGATTCATGGCCTTATTGGAGGAAGTATGTCACTATGATTGGGTGTTGAGGTTTTAAAAACCCATTCCAAGTCTAAGTCTCTCTCTTCCTTTTCCAGCACCATGTCTGCTCAATGCCACTAGGCTTCCCTCCACGAAGACATGGATTAAACTGCTGAATTGTAAGCCATCATCTCTACTTAAATGTTTTCCTTTGTAAGAGTTGCCATAGTCATGTTATCTCTTCACAGAAATAGAAATCCTAATAGAGGAAGAAGCTGGTACCAGGAGTAGAATGTTGCTGTGATAATCCTCACCGTCCTTCTATTTAGAGGAATGCGAACTTTGAGACTTTGGGTTAGAAATGGAGTTGAGCAATTTAAGTGTTGCTTGAAGTAGGCCATCCAAGTAGGGACATGGAAGACAATGGTGTTTAGGGTGATTTTAACTGTGGGTACCTGGCTCAAGAGCTTTCAGAGGAGAAGAATGTTAGCATGTGGTCTAGAGACTGTTCCTGTGAGATTTGGGGGAAGAATGTGGCTGCTTTCTATCCTTGTCTAAAAATGTGCCAGAGGTTAAACTGGAGCCTGGTAATGACTCTTTCATGTGGGCATTTGTGAAGATCTATAGTGAGAAGGAAGTACTTGACCAAGAGAAAGTATAAATTGTAAAGTTTGAGGCACCAGAAAATAGAATGGAGCTAAACCCTGTGTTCATGTACATGAACAGGTTAAAGAAAAGCCTGATGCTAAGTGGAATAAAGAAAGTGGAGATTTCAGCACAAGATCCCACCCAGCTAAGCTTTCAACTTGTGAAATAGAATTTTAAAAAAATCTCAGAGCCAGGTATGGTGGTACATAACTTTAATCTCAAGCACTCTGGAGGCAGACAGATCTCTGAGTTTAAGGTCATCCTGGTCTACAGGTAAGGTCCAGGACTGTCAAGCATAGACAGTGAAGGAATCCTGTGAAAACAGAAAGATAATGAGGATGTAATTCAACAAAGGGCTGTGTTGTAGCCTCGGCAAGTAGCAGAACTTAGCACCTTTAGCTGTGTGGTTTTGGATTTAGAGTCTAAGATAGAAGAATGGGGTTACAGAGACTATTCCTCCTCAACTAATGAAAAGCACTGATGCGTCAGGGGTGTCCCTGCGTGGAGGCATTGTACTGACCGTGTTGTATCACTTTTCAGTCATCACTTTTATACAATCTATACATACAGGAACAAGCTAGGTAAGGAAAAATACAAAATGTACAGCTTGAGGAGAAAATGAACACTAGGACATGTGGTGTTTGAGCTGAATCCGGTGCTCAAAGAAATAGTTTAAAGAAAATCCTGATAGTAAATGGAATAAAGGGAGTGGAGAACTTGGGACCGGATCCCACCCAGTTTAGCTTCTAACTTGTGAAAAAGAGTTAGCGAGAATAATTAGTGAAGACCACTATCAACAGCAAATAGCTAATGCAAATGTAATTGAAAGACAGGGCCATGTTTGAGCCTCAACAAGCAGCAGATCTGGAAGCTTTAGCCAGCGTGGGAATTTTTGACATTAGTGTCATGGATCAGAGAGAGGTTATAGAATCTCCCTTCAAAGCTAAAGAAAGTTGATGAGGCCATGTGTGTGTCAGAGGTGTTCTTGCATGGAGGTTCAGAGAAACCATTGCATAAAGCTGTGGATGTTGAAGATGCCAGAGTCATGGGACACCTGACAAGGAAAGTTGGAGACAGGGTGTGAGACCATTCTAAGGGAGAAAAGTGTGTTGTAGTCAACAAAGCTAGAAAGAGCTGGATATCTGAACATCACACTGGGAAATAATTACTGACTTTGGATATGAAGAAGCAGACTGTGGGGTTTGGCCTGATAGGTTTTAGTTTTGCTTTTGTCTAGAATTTTCTCTCTATGCTCCCAGTATTTGGTCTATAGATAAAATAGGGCACGTCTTACCCAATGGCTAGCTTGCCACAATTGAAGTGACTCCAGTGCAGGTAATGATGTGCAATATCTTCTTGTAAGTGGGATAGCTAGGGGCACTGTCAAGAGCAGCCATGTCTCCTAGTCAAAAGATCTATTAGTAGTGAAATGATTTTAAATGCCATATTCTGTGGACCTCTGATGCTTTTAAAGACCAGCTACCTATATGCAGTGTAACTGACTCTTAAACATTGATTAATCTTAGTTGTTTACTTTTTGAATAATTTTGAAAATAAGTTATTGTAGTTAAATCAGAAGCTAATATAACCATTATTTTACTACCTGAAATTTATTTTTTACTGGTTATTTTATTTATTTACATTTCAAAGTTATCTTCCTTCCCAGTTTTCCCTCCGCAAATCCCTTATCCCACCCCCTCTTCCCCTTGTTTCTATCAGGATTCTTCCCCATCCATCCACTCACTCCTGCCTCACTGCCCTAGCATTCCCTGCTGGGACATCAATCCTTCACAGGACCCAGGCTCTCCCCTCCCAATGATATGTGGCCATCCTTTGCCACATATGCAGTGGGAGCCATGGGTCCCTCCATGTTTACTCTTTGGTTGGTAGTTTAGTCCCTGAAAACTCTTGGGGGTCTGGTTGGTTGATATTGTTGTTCTTCCTATGGGGTTGTAAACCCTATCAACTCCTTCAGTCCTTCCCCTTACAACTCCATTGGGACATACAAGTGTCCACATTTGTATTGGTTAGGCTGTGGCAGAGCCTCTCAGGAGACAGCTATATTAAGCTCCTATCAGCAAGCACTTCTTGGCCTCAGTAATGGTGGCTGGGTTTAGTGTCTGCATATGGGATGGATCCCCAAGTGTGGCAGTCTCTGGATGGTCTCTGCTCCACTCTTTGTCCATGTATTTCCATTAGACAGGAGTAATTCTAGGTTAATAATTTTGAGATGGGTGGGTGGCCCCATCCCTCAACCAGAGGCCATGGCTGATCTCTGGATATGTTATCTGAACTTTAACTTTTATTACTTAATCATCCTAAACAGTTTGTAATAGCAGGTATTAAAAGAACTGGGTCTAAGCCTTGCATTTTTAAATTAGTTGTATAGACACAATGTCTAAAAATAACAAAATTAATTTAAAATTTTGAATATAAAAAGATTTATGTCAATGAGAACCTTAAACCTGTATCAATATATAAATTCTGTACCAATATAAGAAAATATAACTTCAATTCTCCATCAAAATGTAAAGGTTTATACCAATGTATGACTGTGACTATAGAATGTTTTGCTTAAGATTAAATTTAGTAATCCATCCCCATATATCTAATTTCTTATACAGATACTCTATCCCCCCCTTTTTTCTTTTTAATGCCCTTCCCTTTACCTAAGAAAGAAAGGATAGAGAAGAGGAAATGAAAGGTAGAAATCCCAGAGTCTAAATTCTCTATTTTGTTTTCTCCCTGTCAAAAATTCTGACCATTTCCAAATTATCTCTTAAAATGACAAGCTATCTAGAATTTATAAAATAACCATAACCAGACAACTAAGTCCAAGGAACTGGGATAGCTAACTTCTTCCTGCTGAATTGGGGCAAATAAATTTTTAGGGAGTAGGGAAGATAGAAAAATTAGAACAATTGGTTAAGAATGCTAGCTTTAGCATTTATTATCCAGCCTGTTTGTTTAAACCATTCAGGGCTTAACTGAAGTCCTGTCTAGAACCTTCAGAAAATCTGGATGATCTGAGACCATCAGAAATCAACAGCCATTTTTGAAGCCGCTATGGAAGCTAGTCTCTAGAAACAGCATCAGGTGAGGCACAATCACTCAGGGAGGTGGAATAGCAAGTTATCTTAGCATACATGAGGTTGAATCTTGTCAGAGCTGTATCTTGGTGTTCCATCCTGTAATATATGAATCTTATAAGCAAATTTTTAGTTCTATAAGATATTTGTCTGAATTGTGGAAGGTTCACAGAACAAGTAAGGATGAATTCTACTTGTTTGAGCAGCTGAAAGATAACTATCTTTTTTATAAGTTAGTTTGATCAATAACCAATTGTAATAAATCTTCATTCATGCCATATGAAGGATGTCATAATGAATTTTAAGGATTCTTTAACCAATGAGATTTATTGGCTAATTTTAGTTGAAGTTTTGGTTAGAGACACTTTTATGTCTAAGCCAGTTTCAAGGCTGTGCCCATGTGGGGGAGGGGGATCAGCAATTCACATTGCCTGTCCTGTTTGGTCATCTTCAAATTTCTTTCCTATCTGCAGTCAAGATTTTCAGGGGTGTTCTCCTATCATATCTGATCCATATTACTTTGGTAGGGGTCCAAATCCTTTTATTCCTTTCCTGTGAACACAAATACAGAGCCTCTTTCCCAAAATAGCATGTCTTTTGTCTGGCAACTTGAAATAGATTGGCTCAATTTAGCAACGTCTTATTTCTTAGAGCCTGTTCTACTCTGAACTCTCTCCCAGAGGATTAATAATATCATTAATACCTCCAAACTTATAACCACCTTCTTTTTGATGATTAAAATGATTCAAGAAATTAAAACAATTTAAAACAACTGTTGTTATCTGTTGAGATAGAGTTTCTCTCTATCTCTGTGCCTTTCTTATATTTGAGATCAGAGACCTGTATTTCTTTATTCTTCTATGTATACTTAAAAACAAACAGTTACCACTATTTCTCCCCTCTATCCTTAAAACAGTGCAATTTTCCTTCATTCCTCCCTTCTATGGAGATTAATATCTTTTTAAAATAATTTACAACAATTAATATTATTTGTTGAGATAGGGTTTCTGTCTTTATCCATGCCTTTGTCTCCTACATTCGAGATCAAAGGCCTGGGTTTCTTTATTTTTCCATGTATACTTAAAAACATGTAAAGCAATTATCACTATTTCTCCCTCCTGTTCTTGAAACAATGCAATTTACCTTTATTCCTTCCTTCTCTCATGTGTTCTCCCACAGATTCGTATAGTTATATAATTATATCCCCTTTCTCTTTATAAAGCTTGGATCGACATCCTTTCCTATGTATATAACTTCCATTAAGCTCACTTCTATTTTCTGTGTAAGCCTATTTTTAGGCTGATTTATGGATGAATGTCATGCTAAGCTATCCCAGAATTCCCAAGCATTCAAAGAATTCAGTTGTTTCTGAAGCATTGACTTCTTAAATTTCTATCAAACTTTCCATTTCCATCTTATTCAAGCCTGCTCTCTGCAGTCTGCCTTCTCCCAGCAGTAGCTGTCAGCATCCATGGCTTAAGCTCTCAGCTAAGAAACTAATTCTTGCTGCCTCCTAATCTTAAAGGGACGGTATGCGTTTTCTATTGGGGAATCTCCATTTAATTTTTAAAACTGAGTTCTTGCTCACATTAGATATTGTTTGTTGAAATAATTATTCATTAATAAATCCCAGAGTGAGCCTGTTATCTGCCTCCATGTTCCTGTTTTTTTATTTTAACATGCCTTATGCAGCACAATATCTGGGCAGCTGCCTAGCCTCTATGTTGTTAGAATCTATGTCCTGCCAATAATTCAGAGTTACTACTTACTAATTTACATGTTCCATCTTGCTCACTTCTGACCCAATTGAGTATCCCTGTGGGTTGTGCTCTCCCACACCCTATACATTGCTACTCTGCCTCTCTGTCTTGCTCTCTTCTCAGGTATGGCCAATCTTCTTCTTCCTCTCCTTCCAAAGCCTGAGAATCCTAAAATCCCACTTTTGTCTGTGCTCCCCAGCTACTGGGTATTCTCATCTTTATTTGCCAATCAGAACCAACTGGGGGCAGGTTCCCAGAAACTATTTGCAGACAAATAAAGGTAAAAAAGGTTTTGAGGAAGATTATTAGCATTGGTAATACAAAGAGTTACACAATGGCCTTTGATGAAAATATAGCTAGAAGCAACCAGGAGTCTCTCTTCTCTTATTTGGCAAAATAAATTTCAAACAAACTTAGGAGAAATAACAATGACCATTTCTTATTGATTAAGGAAACTGCAGAGAAAATTTGTGGTGACTTGATAGCAATCCTAACCCGATAGCACTCTGTTTTTGCCTGCCTCAAAATGAACAACTCTATCCCCATCTGAGTAATAATTTACACAGGTCCACTGAGATGAGTAAAGAAACTTAATATGGAGCCAGGCATCCCTTAAGGGCCATTGACCTTTAACTGTGAAATGTCTGGGACACCCTAGTGGCCATAGGTGGGGTAAGAATAGGATCACGGACCATGACTTTGCTTCTGAAAAACCTATTCATCACCATGAAAGTAGTGAAATGATCTCTTTAGTATTATATAGCAGAAAACGAAGAAACAAATGGGGGAAGTAAAACAAGTTGCCTCCCCATATGTGGATTGAATGGATAGTTGTAATACAGGGGCGGGGGAGGAGATATGGGATGTGGAACAGTCAGAGGGCAGAGTGGGAAGGGGATAAAGACTGGACTGTAAAAAAAAAAATTAAAGAATAAATAAAAAAAAATCCAGACAATACTACTTATCAAACAGAGATATTTCACTTGTCTGTTTGTGCCGTGAATAGCATATATAACCAAAACTTATTTTAAATAGTCCCTTCAATGATTACTTGAAATAATTAATGAATATTACCAATGTCCTTAAAACTTTATTTTTTCCTTTTAGCATCTGGTTTTGTCTACGGGTCAAGAAGGGGACTTTCAGTATGACTTTGAAGCTCGGAGTGTTCTGAGGTTATATATATTTTCATGAAATGTTAATACTCAATGCATTAACCACTTCAACATTTGCTTTTGAAGCATCTTGTTTAGGCCACAAACTGTTAAGACTAGAAGAGGCAGAATTTCCAGGCTCAATGTGGACCTTGTCTCCATGCTGCCTGTTGACTACTGAGTTTAGCTGTGGTTCAGTTCTGAAGAAATTATTTAAATAATATTAGAGTAAGAATATTATATCCTAGAATTCTTTTATTAATATTACTTTAGATAATAAATTTCAGGTAAACCTCAGATAAAAACACATTCAGGAATAGTAGCATTTGCTGAAGAATTTTCAGAACAAGCATGAAACAACGTTCTTTTATTTATTTCATTATACTGTGTTTTGTGAAATATGCCACAGCATGAAAGTTTTTTTGAAGGAATATGATATATTTTTATTTCATTTAATTCTGAGTACCACTAGAAATGTCCAGTAGTAAAATCATTAGGAATTGGATTATCTTGTTTTACAAAGCCATCCCAGGTAGGTATTTCAGTTGAGATTTTTCTAGAATAAGATCTTTTGTTGCTTTTGCGGCCAAGTTCTTCTACTTAGAGAAAGAAACTCTCATAAGAAGTCCAATGAGTCTTTGATTCTGTGACCGTTGCTCAGTTTCCAGCCTCTTACTGCTCATGGAGATCTTTTATTTTATTTTAATTTTTTAGAAATTATGAGAAATGGGCAACATATGCAGCATTTTTTTCTTTTACCAATATGAAATTCTGTGATTCCAAAAGACAAATCTTCAAGGTGTGTGCAGAGTAAAAATAGGAAAATCTGAGCTACAAATGAAAGTCCTAGAAATATTTCTGAGAACACAAGACTATTTTGAATACTAGAGGCTATTATTTTTTTAAAGACATTTTTAAGATATTTGAATTCTCTAGAAATTTATATTCAAGGGAAATGATTATATATATGTATATATACATATATATTTTATACATTTATATATTATGTATATTATATATATTATATATTATATATACATTTTCTTCTTTCCTTCCTTCTCATATTGACAGGTCTTAATTCCATCTAAGAGTTAGTAGTTGAAGAGTATAATTTTCTAAATCTTCATTTGATATTTAATACATCCTAGATGCAGAGGTTTTGGACACTTCTTGGTCCATTAAATGGTCTATGATGCTTTTGAAGTGCATCTTACTTCCTGGGTGATTCTAAGAGCCATGAATCTTAAAATTAGTTAACTCAAATGAGCTTTCCAGACTCAAGTTTTCTTGTATACTGTAAAAGCTTTACATTGTACAGTTTTCATTTTAAATGAAAGATGCATGAATATAAACATTGTTTATCAGCATAATCTTACTTTTCTATACATCAAAAAGATTAACCAAGTAGGGTAAACAAAAGCTGTTTTCCAAGCTCTCTGGCAGAGCAGCGTATGTTGCTTTATAATGGAATGGAAAACACATTGATCTGTGCTCTTATAAAGTTCTTGTCACAAAGATGATAGAGGCAGGCTAACAAGCAGAGGAACATCCAATGGAGTTAGTTAAAGTTTATGTTTATTTGCTCCTTAAATGCACAGAAATACAGAAATTAAAAAGGCTGTCAGCTACTATGTCCTGGATATTTATTTGTATATGATTGACACAAATTCTGTCTTCCAGATTACTAGAGTGGTAATGACCTGGTTCCCTGTAAGCCCAAATTGAGCTATCTACTTCCTAAGTACTTTATTGTAATTAAGGGAATACATTTCTATAACAGAGTAGTTCCAGTTATGACTAAGAATTCTTTCATTTTTTTCATGATCTATCAATTATACATTTGTATATTTTGTGCCTTTTTTTAAAAGTTTTTTATTATATATTTCTTTACTTACATTTCAAATGTTATTCTCCTTCCGGTTTCCTGTCCATAAGCCCCATTCCCCCCCTCCACCTCCCCCCATACGGGTATTCTCCCTATATATATCCCCCTTATTGGCCTCCCCTATATTCCCCTGCACTGGGGGTCCAGCCTTGGCAAAACCAAGGGCTTTCCCTTCCACTGGTGCCCCAACAAGGCTATTCTCTGCTACATATGCAGTTGGAGCCCTGGGTTAGTCCATGTATAGTCTTTCAGTAGTGGTTTAGTCCCTGGAAGCTCTGGTTGGTTGGCATTGTTGTTCTTATGGGGTTGCAAGCTCCTTCAACTGTTTCAATACTTCCTCTAATTTCCCGAAGGGGGTTCTATTCTCAGTTCGGTGGTTTGCTTCTAGCATTGACCTCTGTATTGGACATGTTCTGGATGTGTCTCTCAGGAGAGATCTATATCCAGTCCCTTTCCGCATGCATTTGTTTTCATCAATCTTATCTAGTTTTGGTGGCTGTATATATATGGGCCACATGTGTGTCTGGCTCTGAATGGCCATTCCTTGAGTGGCTGCTCTAAACTTTGCTTCCATATTCCCTCCTAAGAATATTTTTCCCCCTTTTAAGCAGGAGTGGGAGCATCTGCATTTTGGTCATCCTTCTTGAGCTTCCTGTGGTCTGTAGATTGCATCTTCGGTAATTTGAGCTTTTTGGCTAATATTCACTTATCAATGAGTGCATACCAAGTGTGTTTGAAATCCAGAAATCAAAATCCCCTCTTTGGCTATTGTAATTAATAGATCTAATTAAAACATACTGCAATATCCTAGCCCATTCTAATAGAGAAACCTTCTTTTTTCCTCTTAAAAATCACTCCTGCAACATCTGTTCTATATGAATCAAATATCATCCTGTTTACATTTCTTTAATGCTTAATAAAGAATCTCTATGTAAAAATAGTTGTTTGGATGTGGCTTGTGAAAGTCATGCTCTGGAAAGGAACAATGGACTGAGTGCAGGTCCCTTTACATAATAATATTTTGCTTTAATTCCTTGTACCCCAGATCATAAAAATCAGAATGATGAATGGCAAAATGTTTCATTTGTATAAAATGTTTTCCAACTCTCTAGATGATTCTTGTAGTTGGCATTTGGGTTTTTGTTTTGTGACTTCTTAGATACTCATTGTAGGGGGTCAAATGAGGTTAATATAAACAAGAATCTGGGAGTGAGACTGAGAGTGAAAAAGTAAGATTGGCATAGAACACCAGAAGTGGAGACAAGGTATCCGGAAAGGGAAATATTTCCAAGGAGGCATGCCATTATCTTCAAGTTTTTACACTTCCAAGTTTGTAATTAAAATGTTTCCTGAGGAGATCATGCCACGTTGACATGTGGGAAACACTCTAAAGTTATCTATTAGGAAATCCAGAAAATATAATTTGTGTAAAACCAAAGCCAAAGCAATATACCTTGCAAGCTAATGGGAAACCAAAATAAGAAAAATGTACCTTGCATGTTAAGGGCTTTGTTTGCAGTTAATACAGCTAAGAATAACTTTCTATTTGTTATAGGCTAAGTCCTTGCAATTAAGACTCCTAGGTAATTAAGAATAAGTTTCCATTTCTTAAATCTCATGTAAACTGCTTGCAACCCCAGTCACCTGATTTATATATTTAATCTCGTTTCTTCTCTTTCGTTCTATCTTTCAGGCAATGTATACAAATTCCAGACTCTGTCAAGTTGACCAAACACAGGAGCACACCGACCTTGTTGTAATTTATTATAGTTTATCAGATTTGGAACACTTATTTATTTATTTTTAGATTTTCTGGATTCTTTTTCCATCTTTATTAACTTGAATATTTCTTATTTACATTTTGATTGTTATTCCACTTCCCGGTTTCCAGGCCAACATCCCCCTAACCCTTCTCCCTCCCCTTCTATATGGGTGTTCCCCTCCCCATCCTCCCCCCATTACTGTTCTCCCCACAACAATCCCGTTCACTGGGGGTTCAGTCTTGGCAGGACCAAGGTCTTCCCCTTCCACTGGTGCTCTTACTAGGCTATTCATTGCTACCTATGCAGTTGGAGCCCAGGGTCAGTCCATGTATAGTCTTTGGGTAGTGGCTTAGTCCTGGAAGCTCTGGTTGGTGGCATTGTTGTTCATATGGGGTCTCAAGCCCCTTCAAGCTCTTTCAGTCCGCAAATCCCCATTTAGGGTGCAGCAGTTGCCTGGCACCCTAAATAACAGCTTTCTTTAACTGTACAATCGAGGATTTGGCCTTTCCTCCTCAAGATTCTCAGGTTAACATTACCTCTACCTTGCTTTTTCTCGGATACTCAATATATTTCTGAATGAAAGCTTCTCTTAATGAAGAGAAAGTACCACGGAAGCAGTTCATTCACGTAAGCGAGATCTGCAGATATTGGGATGGAGAATACTTGCTGCTGTTAGATGTATGGCTTCACGCATGGAAGATAATGTGAGAGGCATCAAAACCTGTCAATGTTAATGTCAGTTAAGAAAACAAAAAGCACGTCCAGATGAAATAACTTGACCCAGAGACAGACCAATTTGAATTCTCATGTTCTCTTCCAGTGTTTGTAGTTATTTCCTGTCTGTCATCCCTCCCTCCATCTTTGCTTCTTCCCCTTCCTCCTTCTCCCTTCCCTTCTTCCTCTCTCTCCTCCCACCCACTCTGTATGTATGTATGCGAGTGCAAGTGTTTTGTTTGTGTCTGACTCTAACAATGGGCTTTATTTATTAAATTGCACAGAAAAATGGCATGGGAAATGGATGGGTGTTCTTTACAGACATCTTTTACAGATTTTTACAGATGAAAAGTAACTTTATTGTTCCCCAGATGACCTAAAATATTTAGTACTGTAAACCTATATTATCAAACAATATCCACAGGTTACTATCAAGATTTGTGACAAATATTTATTATGTAAGGTTTGTTCCAAACTGTTGACTGCTTTCAGCAAATGATTACCACAATACACACAAATATTATTTTGCATCAGAGCCATGAAATAGTACTTAATTTATAATTAAAATTATGTTGTCACAAAACTTGGGTTTTAAAAGCTGAATATATGGGAAATCCAAGATACAATAAAGTTGATTATATTCTTTTCTTCATAGCAGATTAAGCTTAAAATGGGCTGAGATCATAGTAGAATGGCATGTAAGTACATGGTCTTAAATGATCCTAAGGATTATTATTAACTATTCTGTGAAGTCTATCAAAAGTATAGTCTTTTATGGATTGAGAAATATTTTCATAAAAGTATATCATTACATTTGGGTTAGATTGACATTTTTGAGATTTTCTTCCATGTCTTTAGTTTCTTCCTTTATACTTTAAGACCTTGGCAGGGAAGAAAGGCATAAATTACAGAGATACAGTAGCAATTTTTATGATATATCCCATTTTATGTTCATCATAGTAGAACCTATTATTTTCTCTATGTTCTATTTTTAAAGACACGGAGCTATAATTTGTATCAGAAAATATTGCAGTCCAAAATATGAAAATCAGTATGTTTTGGACATTTAAAAAATCTTTGACTGCATTAAAAAATAATTTCTGCAGGCAGATAATTATAAAGATAACTTTTACACTAAACGTTTTTTATGTAATAGTTAAATTCATTGAAACTTCTCATCTTGCCTTATTAGAAGGAAGTCAAGATACAATCCACAGACCACAGGAAGCTCAAGAAGAAGGATGAACAAAATGCGGATGCTCCCACTCCTTCTTAAAAGGGGAAAAAATATCCATAGGAGGGGATATGGAAGCAAAGTTTAGAGCAGTGACTCAACGAAAGGCTATTCAGAACCTGACACACATGTGGCCCATATATATACAGCCACCAAACTAGATAAGATTGATGAAGCTAAAAAATGCATGCTGAAAGGGACCAGATATAGATCTCTCCTGAAAGACACATCCAGAGCATGTCCAATACAGAGGTCAATGCTAGCATCAAACCACTGAACTGAGAACAGGACCCCCTTGGTGGAAATTAGAGGAAGCATTGAAAGAGTTGAAAGAGTTTGCAACCCCATAAAAACAACAATGCCAACCAACCAGAGCTTCCAGGGACTAACCCACTACCGAAAGACTGCATGGACTGACCCAGGACTCCAACTGCATATATAGCAGAGAATAGCCTTGTTGGTGCACCAGTGGAAGGGGAAGCTCTTGGTCCTGCTTAGGTTGGACCCCTAGTGCAGGGGAATATGGGGGCAGTAAGGGGAACGCATGGGGGAAATACCCATATGGGAGAGGATGGAGGGGATGGGATGGGGGATTATGGACAAGAAACCAGGAAGGGTAATAACATTTGAAATATAAGTAAAGAAATAGATCTAATAAAAAATTTAAAAATATCACTATTTGCAGAAGATATGATAATATATTTAAGTGACCTCAAAAATTCAATTAGAGATCTACTAAACCTGATAAACAACTTCAGCAAAGTGGCTGGATATAAAATTAATTCAAACAAATCACTAGTCTACCTCTACTCAAAGGATAAATAGGCTGAAAAAGAAATTTAGGACAGGACACCTTTCACAATAGTCATAAATAATATAAAATATCTTGGTGTGACTCCAACAATTCTAGTGAAAGATCTGTATGACAAGAACTTCAAATCTCTGAAGATATATATAAAAGATGACATCAGAAGATGGAAAGAACTCCCATGCTCATGGATTGGAAGGATAAATATAGTAAAACTTGCCATATTGCCAACAGCAATCTACAGATTCAATTCAATCCTCATCAAAATTCCAACTCAATTCTTCATAGAATTAGGAAGAATAATTCTTAAATTCATTTGGAATAACGAAAAACCTGGGATACCGAAAACTATTCTCAACAATAAAAGAACTTCTGGGGGAATCACCATCCCTGACCTCAAGCTGTATTACAGCGCGATAGTGAAAAGGCAGTGTTTAGGTTTTGGTTTGCAGTTTTTTTTCACTTCCAACTCAATTCTCACAAATTGTCTGTCTGAGTGTTTGGTTACAATAGTGTTACTTTCAAGTGCTTGGGAGTAAGCAAGGGCAGTGGCAATAGGCTATAATGATTTTTATATTACTTTAGGATTATCTTAGAATTCCCTGATTAGCAATTCAAATGGAGGTTTCCAATACTTGCAACTGACATTCATGTTAGTTTTAAACAATATAGAATTAATAGTTTTTTTTTATTGATTCTTTTGTTCGTGGATGATTTTTTATTTTTTTTACTTTTTATGTTTCTGCTTTTTTTCATCTTTATTAACTTGAGTATTTATTTACATTTCGATTGTTATTCCACTCCCCCCACGCCCCTTCTCTATAGGTGTTCCCCTCCCCATCCTTCCTCCATTACCGCCCTCCCCCAACAATCACCTTCACTGGGGGTTCAGTCTTGGCAGGACCAAGGGCTTCCCCTTCCACTGGTGCTCTTACTCGGCTATTCATTGCCACGTATGCACTTGGAGTCCAGGGTCAGTCCATGTATAGTCTTTGGGTAGTGACTTAGTCACTGGAAGCTCTGGTTGGTTGGCATTGTTGTTCATATGGGGTCTCAAGCCCCTTCAAGCTCTTTCAGTCCTTTCTACGATTCCTTCAAAGGGGGTCCCATTCTCAGTTCCGTGGTTTGCTGCTAGCATTTGCCTCTGTATTTGCTGTATTCTGGCTGTGTCTCTCAGGAGAGATCTACATCCGGCTCCTGTCAGCCTGCACTTCTTTGCTTCATCCATCTTGTCTAATTGGGTGGCTGTATATGTATGGGCCACATGTGGGGCAGGCTCTGAATGGGTGTTCCTTCTGCCTCTGTTCTAAACTTTGCCTCCCTATTCCCTGCCAAGGGTATTCTTGTTCCCCTTTTAAAGAAGGAGTGAAGCATTCGCATTTTGGTCATCCTTCTTGAGTTTCATGTGTTCTATGCATCTAGGGTATTTCAAGCATTTGGGCTAATAGCCACTTATCAATGAGTGCATACCATGTGTTTTTTTCTGTGATTGGGTTACCTCACTCAGGATGATATTTTCCAGTTCCATCCATTTGCCTATGAATTTCATAAACTCATTGTTTTTGATAGCTGAGTAATATTCCATTGTGTAGATGTACCACATTTTCTGTATCCATTCCTCTGTTGAAGGGCATCTGGGTTCTTTCCAGCTTCTAGCTATTATAAATAAGGCTGCTATGAACATCGTGGAGCATGTGTCTATGTTATATGTTGGGACATCTTTTGGGTATATGCCCAAGAGAGGTATAGCTGGGTCCTCAGGTAGTTCAATGTCCAATTTTCTGAGGAACCTCCAGACTGATTTCCAGAATGGTTGTACCAGTCTGCAATCCCACTAACAATGGAGGAGTGTTCCTCTTTCTCCACATCCTCACCAGTATTTGCTGTCACCTGAGTTTTTGATCTTAGCCATTCTCACTGGTGTGAGGTGAAATCTCAGGGTTGTTGTGATTTGCATTTCCCTTATGACTAAAGATGTTGAACATTTCTTTAGGTGTTTCTCAGCCATTCAGAATTCCTCAGCTGTGAATTCTTTGTTTAGCTCTGAACCCCATTTTTTAAAAGGGTTATTTGTCTCCCTGCAGTCTAACTTCTTGAATTCTTTGTATATTTTGGATATAAGCCCTCTATCAGTTGTAGGATTGGTAAAGATCTTTTCCCAATCTGTTGGTTGTCATTTTGTCCTAACCACAGTGTCCTTTGCCTTACAGAAGCTTTGCAGTTTCATGAGATCCCATTTGTGGATTCTTGATCTTAGAGCATAAAAACATAAAACAAATATTATATGATATATGGGTCATATGTATGACATACATATCCGACATATATGATACACACACACACACACACACACACACACACACATATATATATATATTATAAAACTAAGCTTGTACAATGATGTTTCTATGTGGTTTTATTCAAGGATCATTAATGTTATTTATCTCTTCTTTTTTCCCCTCTACATTACTCTCCTTACCTGTCCATAGCTAGAGTCATCACTCTTTCTTCCCCTTTACTACTCTATAGTACCTAGTATATGTATAGTTCCTATTACTCTACTTTCTAGAGATGCCACATTCTATGGTTCTTTTCTATGGTCCTGAGTCCTTCAGTTATTTTAGGTTATGTACTCAAATATGAAAATTAATCAATAGCATCTCCAAGTGAGAGAGAATGTGTAGCCTTTTTTTTTTTTTGGTTTGACTTACCTCATGTATTGTCTAGTTCATACATTTCCCTAAAAATTTAATGATTATTTTCTTTTCTTATGGTTATATTTTCAGGAGCCATCTCAGAAAGTCTAAAGGTATGCAGGTGACTTTTCTGGAGATTACTTATAGTTTTGCATGACTGACATGGCTGAATGCTAAATTGCAGGGACTTTAGGGATCTCATCTCAGGATTGATTCTCATTGATGACATGCCTTTCCTGTCATTATTATATATTTTAATGATTTCTGGCCATTAGCGCACCCTCCTAGGCAGATTTTCACAGCTTAACGAATATAAACTCTCTTGTAGAAATCCTATGCAGACCAATTGATGATTTCATAATTCCTAATAATGATTCTATAGAATTTCTAAATGTATACAAGTAATTTTGAATCCTCTATAGTATAAAAGATGCAATTAGAGCCCTGTAAACCTTAGTGTGTCAAAGGCTAATTGCCCTAGGATAGGACAGAGCAAGCCTGGAACAAATTTACAATCAGGGAAAACATTCCTTATAGGCTACCCGCGAAACAATTATATGATAACTAAAAGCCATAAACTGGGAATGGACAATTTATCGTAAGTGCAAGGACAGAAAATAAAACATTGACTGGATTTATCTACACAACACTTCAAAACTAATGAGAAGCAAGGCTGATGATTTGCTTCTTGACAAAACCATGATAACTTATGACATAAGAATTATTGTTTTGAACTTTTAATGAACTTCTGGATGAAGAAGATAGATAATGAACGTTGAGTTAGGTACTAGTCTTAATGGAAAAACATGTAAACAATTCTACTGTAACTCCTTATTCACTTATGACTTGAATTAGTGTCTTAAACTTTCTATGAACTCTTAGAGTGCAATGATGCTTGGAAAACCATGTGATAATTTATCCTGAGAAAGTGTAAAGACAAAGAACTACAATAACAGAGAGACTTTTTTCTTTCATCAGTAAAGAAGAAGAGGCTTGTTTTTTTTCTTTTTTTTCACCAATAGACAGGGCATTTTTTCTTACTTAGGGCTTTTATTACTTTCAGCAATAAAAAGATAGAATTTTTTCTCTAAGCAATAAAGGTTGGAGATTTTTTTCATCCAGAATAAGAGCGTTCTTTCTGCATAGGTGCTTATTCAATGTAACTTGCTTGGGGAAACTCTTGCTCTACCACCAAATATGGCTGTGTGTATGTAAGTATGCATGAACATTTGTGGAATTAATGAGACAGGTGGTCAGTGGCAATCAGAATGTGTGTGTGCCTGTGCATATTGCCTGTGTAAAAGATTCTTTTTCTTTCTTTTTTCTCTGGCTTACAATGAGTTAATGAGTTCCTAGCCTCTTGCCTGGCAAGCATGAGGTTCTTAAGCAAGAGAGAAAAGAAACTAATGCTTATTAAAACACAAATAGTAAAAGAGTTACAGATAAAGAAACCAGATGTTATTAAACTACAAATAGTAAGATTATAAGACCCAGGGATCATCAGTCTTTAACCTTTGTCTGACTGTGTTGCAACTCAGTTCATTCCCTAGCTGGAGCTGGCATCTGACACTGTATAGTATCCCAATGTGTATATTATCATCTTTCAACTACTTCTTCGACTGAATAATTTTTGATTCTTTCTATTTTCTAGTTAATGTGAATAGAGCAGCAATGAACAAGGTTGCGTAGGTGTTTGTTGAGCAGGATGTCTCGTCCTTTAGTCATATGTCAAGGACTGGTAGTAGGGCTATCTTAAACTCTCTGAGAAGTCTTCACTCTGATTTCCTTAGTGATTGTACCAATCAGTTCTCAATCATACCAGCCACAAGTGAGGATTCTCTTTCCTCATATCCTCACCAGTATTTGTTGTCAGCTGTGTTTTTTCTTTGACCTTATTTATTTTGATTGACAAGATGAAATCTCAGTGTAGTTTTAATTTGCATTTCTCTAATTGGTAACAATGTTGAATACCTTTTAGAAAATTTCGTAGCCATTTTTCTTTTACTTTTGAAAACTCATTGGTTAGATCCATAACCCATTTTGTAAATGTGTCACTTGCTTTTGATTCATTACTATTTTTAGTTCTTTGCATTTTTAAGTACTAATGCTCTATTAAATATATAGGTCCAAAATTCTCTCACTTTTTGGGTTTCTCCTTCTTTAGATTGATTATTTTGCTGTACAGAAGCATTTTAGGACAATACCACTACTTGATCTAGTTCCAAGTATTCATCCCTAAGCAGAGTACATATGAGCAACACTAAATGAGCTCAGTAAGATGTATGTGTGCTTGTTTTAACAATAGCTGAAAGAAAAAAGGGCATGAACTTGAGAGAGGGATGTAGGAGAAGTTGGAGGGTGTCTCTACAGACAGAAGTGCAGAGATGATATAAACATGATTCTCATTCATAAAATTCTTTAAAAAATAAAAAGCCAATAAAAAGGCAAAGGGAAATGAATGATGATTGTATTCTAAGTGTGACAAAATAATTGTGTAATTGATAAAAGAGAATAAGAATTCTCTCACTAAACTGAGGAGTTTATGAGACTCAGCAGTTATGGAAGAAGGAAATTAAATTGATCCAATGAATAATATTGGAAACAGAAGATAAGCAAGTAGATTGTAGATATATTTTTTAAAAATGCTTTTATTTTCATTGTGCAAAACAAGCTCAGTATCTTGCATGCTAAAGGGGCACCAGTAATATGATCATAATGAAAGGTCATCGAAAGATCATGCTAAACACCATGGTTCCAGAATATTATTTAACTTACCTACCTGTCTGCTTTTTCAGAAAGTCAATAGACTACAGAGCATTAGTTCTCAAGAAGTAAGTTCAAAAATTATACCACCCACCCATACACACACACACACACACACACACACACACATACACACATACACACACACACACACACACATACACGTAACCAATTCTGAAACAGAAACACATGTATAGATATTTAGTAATTTTTGTAATTACTTTACAAATTACATATAGACTTTTGTAATTTTACAATTTTCTTGATAAAAAGTCAAATAAGAAAAGGAGAATGCTTATTTTGATGTGTGCATTATTTCCTGTGTTGAAGTCATAAAGTTGGTTGCCATTTAGAGCTATCAATCAGAGAGACTATCCCAGCAATGTTGATATCCACAGGACTCTTCGACAAACTGACAGCTGTCAGAAAGGGTCTGATTAATTTTGCCTAACAATGGCTCCAATTAAGTTATAATATCTGGAGTACTACATTCATCTGTGATATGCAATTTTTAAGAGGTTTATGGCAGACATTTATTGTTTTTACATGAAATTATTTATAGAAGTTTTATGTTTTAACAAATCCATTAAATTGACTGTTAGAACATAATGATTTTTTGACACTATTCAAAACTCCATGAAGTATATACATAAAGCATGGAATGCTATGATTTTGTCAAGAGTTTTGCAAAAATAATAGAGAGTATTTCATTTATATTATAGCTGAATAAAACTCTTAAATAACTTCAATTTTGTATTAAGAAGTATGCTACATCTTTGAAATTTAAGAAACTTGGGGTGTTTTTACACACAGATGTACACACACACACACACACACACACACACACACACACAACCTGACAGAGAGAAAGAGAGAGGGAGGTAGGAGAGGGAGGTAGGAGAGGGAGAGGGAGAGGCAGAGGGAGAGGGAGAGGGAGAGGGAGAGGGGAGAGATTTGGTGGATAGTAGAAAGTTATTTAAAATTTTATGTTGGTGTACTGGCTGGTTTGTGTGTCAACTTGACACAAGCTCAAGGTATCACAGAGAAAGGAGCCTCTTCATGAGACCAGGCTGTAGGGCATTTTCTCAACTAGTGATCAAGGGAGGCCCAGCCCATAGTGGGTGGTGCCATCCCTGGCCTGGTGACCTTGGGTTCTACAAGAGAGCACAGTGAACAAGCCAGGGGAAGTAAGCCAGTAAGTAACATCCCTTCATGGTCTCTGCATCAGCTCCTGCTCCCTGACCTGCTTGAGTTCCAGTCCTGACTATCTTTGGTGATGAGCAGCAATGTGGGAAGTGTAAGACGAATAAATGCTTCCCGCCACAACTTGCTTCTTAGCCATGATGTTCATGCAGAAATAGAAACCCTAAGACAGTTGGTAAAACATTGGTTTTGAGTATATTCCTTTGTTCCAGAATTCTCATCAAACTACTTTTAAATGGTAAGGTATATATATGAATTGCTGCCACATGAACCTTTGAACTTTTCAGAATAAAGGATTAGAAGCGTGGCTTTTCAAATTATGATAAACTAGATTTAGAATATGCTTTCTGGTAGAGTGCTGGCTTAAGGAAGAAAAAACATTGTCTCAAGTGTACATAAATTGTTTATAGTATTCGTTCAATTGACATGAATTGGTATTCATTCAGTGTAAATGCACATTCAGTTGGATTATAATTGTAGAGTTAAGCAATAATTAAGGCCAGGGGGAACATGGATAAACACAGAAAAAGCATGTTAAACACACTTATTAATGAGACATAAAATTTATATTCTGAGACTATATATGAAAGAATGTTAATATAAAGAATAACAAGAAGTATATTTTTTCTGTTCTATGATTCTCACTATCATGTTAGAAAAAGCAAGAATCCTATCAGCAAATGGCAAAGCTTTGATATTAGACTCATCAGTCTCAAACTATGTAAAATATGGGCCTTTTCCCTATGTTATCAAATCTATGGTCTTTTATAGACATAAGAGATATCAAGCTTAATTTTATAAATAGCATGAAAATAAATGAAGTCATGACTATGGATGACTGTTTCCAGGGGCAGTCACAGAATGATACCACAAAATTATTAAGTATAGAACTTTGAAAAACGAGAATTTCAGATAAGTGAGGATTAGCTAACAAAACATTGAGGAAAGATAGTCTATCAAAGTAGAATGAGGCTCAGACAGTCTATGTGTCAGTGTTGGAATTCACCTAGGGGGCACCCAATCAGAAGAGAAAGGGACGGGAATGGGGGAAGAATTGTAGGTGAAGTGACTGGGGGGGCAGTGAGCAGGATGTAAATCAAATGAGTAAATAAATAAATGAATAAATTAAAAAATACATAAATAAATTTAAAAAATAGTGTGAGGCTAGTTGATAATTGTTTCTGCAAAATGAATATTTATAGTGTTACATACTTTTGAAGTTCAAAAGTGCCAACTATGCTTATTAGTAAGTTTAGAATATTGTGGAAAGGTTAATTTCAATGGTGACAGGATATATGTCATATTGTAATTCAAATGCCTACAAATCCAATAGAATTTAAATATACATGTTTTAATTAAAGAGTTTAAGCTGAAATTCATAAAGATGGATGGTAATATGAAAGCTACCAGAGGAGTAAACTGCCATCTGTCCTACCTACCCACCTGTGAACCCTGTTAGCTTCAGTGATGTCTGTCCTGGAAACACATGCCTGCTGATGGATGGATTAGTTGAATTGACGTCATAAGTAAAAGCAACCATATTCTGGTTAGGTTTAAGTCCTAATCCACAAGATGAAACCCATATCTGGCACTTTACTGTGCCAAGAACATATAAGTAAGCAGGACACAGACCTTAGGGAAGAACCTACCACTATTATTTGCTAGATTGATATAGTACAAAGCTAACTCCTTATGATTTACCATTATACCCATAGTTTAGTGCTCCTATCAACTAGTGTCAATGAAACTTCTAGTTGAAGTAGATGGTGATTAGCATAGAGGTTTACATCTGTTTACAGTATGTAGATTAAGAGTATGAAGAATGTTTATTAGAAAATTAAAAATATATAGCCCACTTCTGCCTCTCAATGCTCATTGTAGAAGAGGAGTCAGAAAGAACGTAAGGGCCAGATATGGTTGACAATTACAAAGAAACAGTAGTTTTCTAGAAATTGCGTGGCAGTTGCCCATATGAACTCAAAGCCCTTGCTGAAGATCAGTGCAAGAACAAGCCAAACAAATTCCAGGATAGAAAGAGCAATTGGACATGAATTTTAACCTGTAGCATAAGACCTATTTAAAACTAATAGCTGCTAGAAGAGAGAGAGTAAATTTTAATAAGAACTCCAGAAAAAGACTATACATCAAAAACTTTTGGCTACCCAAATTGGTTTTGATGGAAAGAGGAGAGAAGAGAGGAGAGAGAGAGAGAGAGAGAGAGAGAGAGAGAGAGAGAGAGAGAGAGAGATTGAGTGGTTAAGGAAGGAGGCTAAATCTGGGAAGAATTGCATGGAACAAATATGATCAAAACATAAATTCTCATAGAAATAAAACTTTTTTCAAAGACTTTGATTTGAAAAAGAAATTGGGGCAGGCATAAGAATGGACATTCACATAAGGCATTGGCAACAATAAGATGAATACTATTGAAGATTTAACCACATAACACAAAAGCATGTGTCCAAAACTTCAGTTTTAGAAAATTCCACTTGCTTCACTTACCAGACAATATGAGATCTAGCTGAAATAAAACCAACTTTTTGAGCATGTTTATATCATCATTGTAGTACCTGTAAGTCACTCATATATCTGAGAGGTTTAGCAAAGGTTTGGAATTGTATGAAATTGTATGAAATGTATACAGAGGCATATTGCTTAATGTTAGGTGGTTTAAATAAACTGGACTGTATACAACTCATTAGAAAACTGAACTGTAATTATAATCCTTATATATTGACCATTCTTAATTATTTTTGCTTTTTATTTTTAACTAAATTTTGCTTTACTTATGAACAGTGAGGCTATAAACCTTCTAATAGCACACATGTGACCTATATATGTAATTACACATGTAATTAATTATGGAACAGTTTCTACCTGAGATCTTGGATGTATCAGAATTTATGAACATACAAGATTATTTTATTAGATAATGTCCCTTCAAAAATATAATAGCATTGTAATATAAATCTTAAAATAATTAGTCAACATCTTTTTCTGTAGTTCCTCATGGAGACCATCTCTAGTGGTAATAATGATGAAAGTCAAGAGTTCACATTTGATCTCATTAAATTTTGTACTTTGGTTAATGCTATAATAAAAAAATCTGATATACTCAAGGAAATTTCTAGGATAAACTCTGATTTTGTCATATTCTTCACCTCTTAGGCTAACAGTAGATTGTTACTATAACCAGTGCTTTTTCAAACACCACTTTATATTTCTTTTGTGAAGATTTGCAAATATTTCTGTCAGGAATATAGTTAAGGAAAACTAGAACTAATTTTAGCTATGGTACATTCGCTTTGATATTACTAAAATATTTCAAAAGATCTTATCCAATTTAAATCAGTCTAGTACCTGCAACATATAGTCATCTCATGGACCAAAAAGACATTGTCAGTCTCCTCATTTTTGAAATTCTGGTTTTGATTCATTCCCTAAGTGTGAGCATCATTTAATATATTTAAAAGTTTTGTTAACTTTTCCCCAAAGGTGTCTTTTAGCCAGTTTTGCTTTTACAGTACATGCTTGAGATGGTTAATTTTGTTTGTCAGATTGATACAACTATAAAATCACCAAGAAAGGAAATCAATGAGGAATTATCTAGATTAGTTTGGCATCTGAGCATGTCTATGGGGGATTATTGTGATTACATTAATTGCATTGGCACCATTCCCTAGAAATTTCTGAAGTGTGTAAGAGTGGAGAAGGTAAGCTAGTACAAGCTTCCATGTGTGACAGATGCTCTAAGAATTTGCTACCTTGACTGCCTCTCATCAATGAACTGCAACCCAAATAAATCCTCTCACTCAAGGTACTGTTGTCTATTAAAACAGCAGAAAACAAAATCCAGTGAGTTTCTTCCTACTGTGTAAAAATAACCTACTTAGTCAAATATGTAACAGAAAAGTTTCATGACGGCTCATGATTTCAAATCAAGATCACTTGAAAGTACTGCTTCGAGCCTGTAGTGATTCAGAATATCATGGTTATGTTATCTAGAATTTGTCTTAGAATTTCTATTGTTCTGATGAAACAGAGAGTTGGTCTAAAGTAACTTGGGGAAGAAAAGATTTACTTTACAACTTTCAGTTCATATTCAGTTCATATTCAGTTCAGTTCAGTTCATTGAGGAAATCAGGGGTACTCAAGGCAGAAAGCTGACGGCATAAACTGATACAGAGACTATGGAGGAGTACTGCTTACTGGCCTCTTCACGGCTTGTTCATCCTGATTTCTCATGCAATCCAGGATGTCTTGCCCAGGTACGGTGCCACCCATAGTTATCTGAGCCCTTCTAGGTAAAGACACTTTTAGAAGGCTGTTCCTAAGTTCACTAATGAAGGAGAAAGAGGTGGTAGGGAAGAGTATTTAAAGGGATTCCTAAGACTCTAAAATGTAGCATCAGGTATTGTGATAGATATTCCTGATTATAAACTTGACTACATCTGGAATGAACTGCAATCTAGAAATGAAAGGCAGACTTGTGATCCAGATCTTGAGACTAGAAGACACAGGTTTCTGACTGGATCTTGACATGGAGATTTTTTTTTCCATCTTTATTAACTTGAGTATTTCTTATTTACATTTCGATTCTTATTCCCCTTCCCGGTTTCCTGGCCAACATCCCCCAACCCCTCCCACTCCCCTTCTCTATGGGTGTTCCCCTGCCATTCCTCCCCACATTACCGCCCTCCCCCCAACAATCTCTTTCACTGGGGGTTCAGTCTTGGCAGGACCAAGGGCTTCCCCTTCCACTGGTGCTCTTACTAGGTTACTCATTGCTACCTATGCAGTTGGAGCCCAGGGTCAGTCCATGTATAGTCTTTGAGTAGTGGCTTAGTCCCTGGAAGCTCTGGTTGGTTGGCATTGTTGTTCATATGGGGTCTCAAACCCCTTCAAGCTCTTCCAGTCCTTTCTCTGATTCCTTCAACGGGGGTCCCATTCTCAGTTCAGTGGTTTAATGATGTCGTTCGCCTGTGTATTTGCTGTATTCTGGGTGTGTCTCTCAGGAGAGATCTACATCCGGTTCTTGTCGGCCTGCACTTCTTTGCTTCATCCATCTTATCTAATTCGGTGGCTGTATATGTATGGGCCATGTGTGGAGATCTTGAAGGATTGTGGCCATGAATAGTTTAGGCCCAGGCAAGGTAGTACACGCTTTTAATTCCAGGAGACTGAGGCAAGCAAGCAGATCTCTGAGTTCAAGGTCATCTGGGACAAGGCAAGATCACACTTTTAATCTGGGCCACACTTTCTGCTGGAGGCCTACATAAGGACATTGGGAGAAGAATCACTCTTTGTCTCCTTGGATTTACTTGCCAGCACATCCATTGGAATCTACTTCTTCAGGATTCCATCTTATACAGAACACAGTGAAACCACAAGCCTCGTGCGACTGAGCAACTACTAGATCTTTGGACTTCTCATACACAGCTGTTGGGTTAGTTGGACTACACACTGTAAGCCATTACAATGAATTCACTTTATATAGACAGATATTCCATAAATTCTGTGACTAGAGAAGTCTAATACAGGCGTCAAGAAAAGATAGATCACCATTTAGTAACAAGAGCACTGATCTTCAGAAAATAATGAAACAACTCAGGAAGAGAAAAATAGAGTAACAAATGTGGCTTGGAAAAGAACAACTTTGAATTTGTGAAACATGACACCTGATTACTGTCATCCTTTGATTGTAAGGAGTGGGGGAAGAGAAGAGGATTTGTAGGGAGGTAACAGAAAATGTGTGGGCCACAGTCAAATGTAAGTCAGGATGGAGCAGAAGGTGCATACTGGATAGAGTCTACAAGCATGCAAGGCTACCAACTAGCTTTCTGCATAATGTCTTCCATTTATACCCTGAATCATTGCTATTCCAATAAAGTTTGTAAAAGCAATTAATGGTTGTGATTTTTGTTTCTGTCATATATGTGTTATGTTGGTCTTTTGTCTGAAATAATTAATAATCACTATTAGAGATAAAGTTCTAAAAATCAGTCAGCTAGTTAGCCTTATTGGGGTATCCATCAACTATATGTATATGATTTAAATTAGTTAACAGATTTCACCTAGGCGTAAGGACATGCAGATAAAGAAGTAATTAGATCTCAAAATGAATGGTTTTATAAATATTCTGGAAAATTATCCTCTTCAGAATTAAAGGAATGATGGTGTAGTTTCTTTATGTTTTCTACAAAGTTGAACTTCAATGTTAGTTATGACATCATTCTTGACCTTTACAATTTGTGTTTCTGTGCCTTTCTTATATTCACATTATTGTCCTAGGGTAACAGAGGAAATAATTTTAGCCCACACGTGGATGGGAAAATAGAAAGTATTTAAGACCTTTAAACACCTCAGAAAGTTTTGTTCATTTGAAGATTGGGTGTATATTTATTATTTTATTATTTCTGAGATTGTAATATAATTATATAATTTTCCCCTTTTTATGAAGCCTCTCATAATTCCCCTCTTTGCTCTCTTTCACATTCTGGCCTCCTTTGCCAGGGACCATCCTCAGCTGAGGGCAGGCTTTGGGGAAGGGTAAATGCAAGAGCGGTGAAGGGATGGAAGAATCAGATACGGGCCATCATTCACTTCGTGAGAGACAGGGCAGAGAAAGCATATCCTGGGATGGTTTTTCCTACTCTGACAACCTTTGTCTCCTTTGAGCTTTATTTATACATGAAATCATTTCCTCAGAAATTTTATTCACTGATTACACAGCTTTTCTAAATATATTTTCTTCTAAAGTTTTCCCTGATTACATAAGGATATTGAAAAAGGAACAAAGCGAGCAAATGGAAATTTTATGAGAACTAAAATTTAACATTGTGATAAAATCAATTTTCTTTAAACTCAATATCTTCTCCCTTAAGATTGGTGTCATAAAGCCTTGTGGTTACAGAAATGCTAGACAGAATGGCTCTATTTGAATTTGATTTTGTTTCAGTTTGACATAAGATTAATAGATGAAAAGTTATTTCCTACCACCTATTATATCAAACTTAGCTTTCTATAGAAGTTCAAATTCTAACCCTTATTTAATTCTTCCTTTTCTTCCTCTATATTTCTTTTATATTTGGTAGAAGACCACTGTTCTTTTTTTTTCTGATTCTTAAAATATTGTGCAGACCCTTTGCTTAAGCAAGGACAGTCTATCAGTAAAGCAGTCTTTCAGTAAGGCAGACAGTTCACTGAGTCATGATGCCATCCTCTGTGTCTCTGTCTTGAACCCTTGTTTCAATATGATTTTTGTCTTTATTACAATTCTGTAAAGAATAGAAGAACATCAGGGTTTCTAAACCTGCTTACTTTTTCTTTTAGGAAGATACCAAGTCTTGTCATACTCTTGCGTGATCAAAATCTCTTCCTATACATACAAGTTCCTTGTTTCTAAAGTTGAACATTAAAAACCTAGCAAGTCAATTACAGCTTGTCAGTTTCAAAATTTTCCCTAAATTTTTCTTCTTTAATAATTCTTCTCAAATCCTCTGTCTCATGCTTACTAAAAATACCCCCCCCCCTTTATTAACTCCAGTATTTCTTTTTTACATTTCAATTGTTATTCCCCTTCCCGGTTTCTGGGCCAACATCCCCTTAACCCCGCCCCTCCCCTTCCCTATGGGTGTTCCCCTCCCCACCCTCCTGTGATTACCGCCCTCCCGCCAACAATCAGGTTCACTGGGGGTTCAGTCTTGGCAGGACCAAGGGCTTCCCCTTCCACTGGTGCTCTTACTAGGCTATTCATTGCTACCTATGAGGTCAGAGTCCAGGGTCAGTCCATGTATAGTCTTTGGGTAGTGGCTTAGTCCCTGGAAGTTCTGGTTGCTTGGCATTGTTGTTCATATGGGGTCTCAAGCCCCTTCAAGCTCTTTCAGTCCTTTCTAAGATTCCTTCAACGGGAGTCCTGTTCACAGTTCCGTGGCTTAATGATGGCATTCGCCTATGTGATCTAAACGTTTATTTAAGTAATAACTTCTAGGGAAAGACTCAAATTATTGCACACCTTTTTTTTCCCAGGAAATTTTCATTAATTTCATTCTTGTTTCCACTAGCTTTTTGTTATCCCAGTTTGGAGAGAGACCTTTAAGAATAAGAAGCGTAAGTGTAGCAAAATGTGTGCTGTGAATATTCATCAAGGGTAGGGAAGGGTCAGTCCAGATTGTATAAGCACTAGAATGTTGTCAAATAGTGCCTTCAGGATGCTTGGCATCACCTCCTTTTTCTTTAATTGTTATATAAGTGTGTGTGTGTGTGTGTGTGTGTGTGTGTGTGTGTGTTACTAAATATAACCTGCTAAATTTGTATAATGTTATTATCTGTGTATTTTTAGGGCTGACCATTTGGTATTGAACAATCAATTTATGGTTTCTTCCCTATATTATTTTAATAAATATCCAAGACATTTTGCTTTTTCAAAAAACTAATAAGTATAACTAGATAAAAACTTTGTTCATAGACTAGTTTTTAAAACATTTTCTTTAGACAAACAACTTGCTCCAAATAAATAAGAAGTCAGCGATTCCTCATATAATGTAAAGCAATGTGAGTAAAAGTCAAATGCGAATCTGAGGCTAATATTGACCAACTCTTTGGTCAGTGACCAATAACTCAGCTTGAGTCAGATTTTCTGACTATAAATCAAAATAATACATTGTTTGCAGTTGCTGAAAAAATACATAGCAATAATGTGGTTCAATTCTAACAATGATTGTTGAAATAGAAAAAAAAACCCAAAATTGTAAAATACTGCATGTATTTAAGTAAGAAAAATTCCACCTGAAATCATTTTGTTTTTTGCCATTTTTGGCATTGCCAGAAGAGTCAGCCCATATCAACTAGACCTAAATCCACGTGAAGTATAGTCTGATTTCCTTTTTCCCAGACTTCTTCTTCATAGGATATGCAGAAGAAAGAAGAGAAGAAATAAATCTGTGGTCTCATCATGGAAGATAATATAATGAATCTTTTTCTAATATCTCTTCTCACATGCTATATTTTGAATTGTGGGTTACAAATCATATATCAATGTTTCCATTCATTGTTACAGAAAATAATTATTTATTACATTGAAGCATACATACAAAGCAGTCTACTAATGTTCTTTTTATACACATATCATCAGAAGGCTCTTTTCTGTGAACTTATCAACAATATGCTTAATTAATATAATTTCAGTCTTTTACTAGTAAATGTAATAGCTTAGATTTTTTCCGTTGCTTTGATAAGATATTCTGAAAAAAAACTAACTTATGGTAGAAAAGGTATATACTTGGCTCATATTTAGAGATTACTGTTCACTATAAAGACAATAGAAGATTAAAACAAGCAGTTTCATTGCCTTTGTGGTCGGGACACAGTGAACAGTGAATACTTCTACTTAAATAAATTTCTCCTTTTAATGCAATCTAAGACTTTAGACCAGGAAATGATGCTGTCCAATTCTAGGGTTGATCTTCCTGCCTCAGTTAACTTGATTAGGGGAACCTATCATAGACATACCTGGAAACTAACCAAATATATATAATTATTCACAGATGTTCCTTGAGGCTTGTCATTCCAGATCCTGTCAAGCTGAACATCAACACTAATAATCACAGGGTATTATTAATAGTGTTATATATAATATTTTTCTTTTATGTTCATGAAATCAATTCCGCAGGTTTCAATTACTGGAAATATGAACATGATACTTTTATTTCACTTTTTAATAATAATGAATGTTATTTGTTTAATACTAATTACTTTTAAATTACATTTAGGAAACAAATGCAAAGGATAAATATAGTTTCAGAAAACTGTTCTTCATAAGTGTTGACATTGTATCATTTGCTCTTGAATACCCCAACTGTATTTAACACAGTACATCACAAATAGAGTCTGCCCCTATATAAGTAAATTGAGTTAATGATGTATGAGGTTAAATCCGAGTCATTACTCAAACTTAAGAAGTTGGCTATGTAAAAACAATTTATATTGTAAAATAGACTGCTTCAAGACTAGTAGGGCAATAATAATATAGCCAGAAAACATACAATAATTTGATACATAGATGGACATGCATTTCTGGACCTTATTTTGAAAGGAACATTTAACACTAACGGCTGTCATATTCCAACAGCAAAATAACATTTGAGATTAGAGACAGCACTAACCAGGCACACTACGATAGATGGGAATCTCTGAAGTAAGTGAGTAGCAATTAACTATTAATATAGCAAATCTAGTGAATTATTAATCTAAAATCACATTTAATTAGTTCCATTATTCATTCAAATATACTAGTTGTTTAAAAGCAAAAACCAATCTGAATTCTCATTATTATAAAATTGAACTTATTTTGAACTTTAGATACATTTAATTGCATATTTTTATAGTCATGAATATTTCTGTGCAGTGAAATCTATGGGTTTAAGTAAGATGAATATGCATTCATTGTAACCACATAAGAGTAATCTGAGTCTTCCAATTCTGCCAGAGCAGAACAGTATTATTAATGTTTGTTTATACTGTTAACAACTTCTAATTAAGAGGCACTCCTTATGTATTTCATGGTCTTTATTTATATTTACAAATTACAATACTCGTATTATAAAGATGCTTTTAATAGCTACTTGTAGGTTGATTTATGCTACCATCTCCAAACGTTTTCAAAAATTTTTTGACCTGTTTTGTGCATGAGGTTTATTGGCTTTTAGAATCTCATTAATAATTTATTTATTTATTTACTTTTATACTTACTCATTACCTCTGTATTGCTTTTCTACCATAAAGTCATGGTTTAAAATGGACTCAACATTACACATACTGTAAAAATGAATTTATACTGTAGTAGAATCTGTTATATATGTTATCATGAATACACTACTCAGTTAATTTACAGAGGAAAGAAATTCTAAGATATGAAGATTATAAAAACCCTGGCTCAAGATTACATTGCAGTGTTTGATTTTTTCTTTGACCACATACATATATAAGAAACCTCTTAAAGCAAAAGAAAACAGAATTTAATGTAGCTTTTGTCTTAATATTTTGTAGCTGAGCATTTGATTTAAGACAATAAAACGGTAGAATGAAAATTTAAGAGAAAGTATAGCTTAATCTATTTAGGGCTTTATGGAAGTGTTTATTGCCTTTTGAAATATAAATGCTTGGCCTGATTTTCTGAGCAAAATCTTTTTGATTTTATATTAAAGATCCTCTTTCTCAGCATATCTATGCTTGCTATAATTTATAGATGCTCATGGTTTGAAGCAGAAATGAAATCTGTCAATACTGTGTAAATAAGCATAAGGTTGCCAGGATATTCAAAACAAAGGAAAAGACACTCTTTAATGTTTGGTGCAAAAGGACTGACAGAGTACAGATTTATTTAATAAAGTTAAAATGGTTTAAATAGTAAAAGTGTTATCAACACATTGTCTGTAAGAACAAAATAAACGCCCAAGTTGAAAAAAAATGTTAGGAGAAGCAAAACATTTTCACATTATGAAGAAATAGCTCTGTGTTCCATGCTAAGATAAAGTCAATAAAAGTTCAAACTATAAGGTGATATTAAATCTTAATTATCCTTTGTAGAACCAACAAAACTATTTTGTAGTTATATTTATTTGGGAAAGTAGGTTGGTAGTTCTTTTGCTCCAGGTTTTAGTACTAACCTGGTGAGTAGCTTTAAAACAGAAGACCTTATGGAGGTTCAGTGAAATCAAGATTCGTGTTAAATGTGCTTTTCTTTTATGAAGTGATTAGTTTGTTCAGTGTATAGTAGAAATAGATAGCTTATCCTAATAAAAAATTAAATGAGTGAGAGATGATCAATTCACCAAAGGCCAAAACTGGTTGCATTAAATTAGTGTAAAGCAGTATGTAAACATTTTTAACTGGAGTCCCTGCCTCTCAGTGTACTATCTTAACTGCCACCCTACCCACCATGCTCATCTAAGACAGTTTGGAGCCTAAGCCTAGAATCTGAACTGGATCTCTAAGATGGACCCCACCTCTCAGTCCCAGTTCATACCACCATGTAAGCCATCCCAGAGTCAATTCATCTATCCTCTGAACTGATAGCCACCATGTCCACTGTTGGGCTGCTGATTATATGGAAACTGACCCAGATAACCAATTAAAGACTTCTAGTACCAGTCCCATCCATTCCACTTTCTAGCTTGCCTTTCTGTGACCCTGTGGAGTCTTAACTTGCAAAGCCCAGAGTAACCTCCATACTGAAAACCAAGTATTCATCTGGTTGATACCTTCAAAAGCTGGGAGATCAAACAAGGATCTAAACACCCACTGAACAAAGGTAAGACAAAAGATTCATACTAAAGAAGGCCACAAGCATCCTAACTCCAGATGCCTAGATCCCAGGACAAAAGCACAAACATAAACAAGATTCCTCCTCTAGAAATTGGCACAAGAAGAGAAAGTTAACTGATCCACAAGACAGAAATTCAAAATAGCAATTACAAACATGTCTCAGGGACTTAAAGAAGATGCAAATAAACAAAATTTAATGAAACTATTCAAAGCATAAAAACAGAATTTAGTAAAGAGAATCTCTAAAGAAAAACAAGACTGAAATAAAATTCAAAATGAAAACAAGTCAAGAAAAATTCTCAGAGAGAATCTTCACCAAAAGATTGGTTGAGAACCCATAGTTTGTAAATCTTCCCACCCCAAATATCAGAAAATACCAATATTTAAATAACAATTCATAGGTTGGGGTCACTACAACATGAGGGCAAACAAATGGACTAAGTAGAAGAGAACATCAGGTGCAGAAAATAGGGTAGAAGAAATGTCAGAGAAAGTGTTAACTATAAAAAAAGTTCAGACATAAAACATTCAGGGTATTGGAGACACTGTGAAAGACACAACCTACAAATATGGAAGAAGGATAAGAAACCCAGATCAAATGCACTGAAAATATTTTCAACACAATTATAGATTTCCTACACTAAAGAAAGGTGTGCCCATCATGGTGTAAGAATATACAGAACAACAAATAAAGAGGTCCAGAAAAGAAACCACTGAAAAATATAACATTTAAAGTATTCAAGAAAAATACTGAAAACTATAAGGGAAATGTACCATAGTACTATGTCTAGAAAAAACAAAACAAAACTACTAGTTATAATCAAAGGAGAAAGGAAGATATCTATTGCCAAAAAAACCAATTTAAAGAATTTATGTCCATCAAGTCAGCTCTACAGGGGATACTAGTAGGAATACTCAATCTTAAGGGAAGATTGACAGACTCAACTGAACACAAAGAATAATCTCAGAACTGTTAACCAAAAATAAGACAGACAAAAAACCTAAGAAAATCATGAAATAACATAAGAACAAGAATTAATAAATATTGTTCTATAATGCTCTCAATTCCCTCAATAAATGACAAAGACTAACAGATTGCATTACAAAGATGGATATTTTTATCTCTTACTTCCAAGAAACACACTTCCTAACTAAATACAAATACCAGCTTAAAGGATGAAGAAAAATATTCTAAATAAATGTAATAAACAAGATACATAGCAATTCTAATATCAGGAAAAACAAATACAAATCAAGATTATTCAGTTGAAACACAAAAGGATATTATGTACTCATGAAATGAAAAGTGCTGTATTAAGATGCTATAACAAGTCTAAACATTTATGCACTAAACATTTACAAAGCATCCAACTTCATAGAAGAAACACTTTTAAATCTAGAATAACATATTCATCCTAACAACATGATTAATAGAGAATTATTTCTGTATCCCAAACTCACCAATAGACAGATTATTTAGATGAAAAATAAGAAAGACTGTAGAGTGAAATAATATCATAAATCGGATGGACCTAACATATCTACATAACATTCTACCAAAACAATGGAATGTCTTATGGGATGTGGTCATATGTCTGTGACTCACAAAGGGCCTGTTGGGCCCTTTTTTGTTTTATGATAGCTGGGACAAACAGTTGTTATGACCTTATCTCTTCCTGCCTTATGTTTTCTTTCAACATCTTAGGTTGGGCTATTTTTGTATCATAAAGTAGATTTCTAAGAGCTTACAGAGTGTTCTAATGAATTTTTGAAACATATATTTGGCACCAGGACAATGTAATTCAATCACATTTTTTAGTTAAATCAAATCACAAAGTCAGAATTTTTCTCATTTCAATAATTTTATTTCCTTATAAGAAATTCCACTAGACTATGTTTCAAAATTGGATTGTAATAGTGCCATGCCCTCGTACGTGCTTTCTTTTCCATTGACTTAGAATAGAAATATAACGAACTTCATCAGACTTAAGTTTACAATTAATTAAAATTTGTTTCTGAAAAAAGATGAGATAATATTGTATTTTTGAATATTCTACAATTTGTTTACCCATTTGTGTTTGGAGTCCTGAAAATGAAGAGAGAGAAAAACAGATGCAGAGGCAGATCTGTGTTCTTGAGGTTATGAGACACTATGTATCTCTTTCTTCCTTCTCCCTTCATATTTTAGCAATTTTTTAGAATGCTATCTAATGGTTTTAAAATAGTCAATAAAATTATATGTTAGCAGGTCTTGAAGACAAAGACGCCAACAATATGTGAAATGTCACTTCTGAGTTATCTCCTGCTCTTTGCTTGTGGAAATATCCTTCAAAGGCATGCAGTAAACCACTTCCTGTATAAGTACATCTGTCTCACAATTTTTCTCATCCAAAAGCCAGTAATACATTCACCTCTGCATGACATTATGAGCTTCGAAGCTGGAATCTATTTATTTTTAGGGCTGTGATTGTTACTAGGATCAGGTGGACACTCCTAAGTCTTACATATTCTCACTTTATCTACCGACTTAGCAGATATTGATCTCCTGTCCCCACAGGGCCCAGTAGTGCCTCAAATAGATCATCCACAGAACACTGTTAGAATGCAGAGAAAAGAACTTCCTACTTCCTCAGTTCCCACACATAAGTTCTCTGACTGGAAGGATACAGACTCAGTCATTTCTGGATGCCCGGAGGGGCTTTCAGTCTTGTCTTCTGTTGAGATGCAGATCCATTATTTAGCTCTATACCAGCATTATCTATCTGTATACACCCACTTGTTTTCTCTACTGCTTGCATACACTCATTTCTTCAGTCTGAATACACACAAAATGTTAATTCTTTGTTTTGCTTAATATTAAATATTCCATCTCTAATCATTTATCTGGTTATGTATGATGCATTAGGAGCTAATTAGTAGTAATCTACTCAGAAATTTCTTTAGCACCAACTTATTGTTCCCAAGTTCCATATTCCACAAGAAACTAGGGTACAAATACAATTCAACAATGCTGTCCTCCATCTTATAAGGGCAGAATTTTCTGTTTTCTATGCCATGTTTCTCACCTGACTGAGATGACATTTTGTTGGTTTCTACCATGAAAATGTGACTAAATCTCCTGGTAGTTAGGACATTGGTTATAAATGGGTATCTCTGAAGAACTTGGTATTTTTTTCTTTTTGGTGGAAAATATAAAAAAAAGAGATTTATTCAATATGGTCATGCCAAAGAGAGGGACAAAGAGTTCCAACAAATCCATCAAGTTCATTTTCCAGGTCCTGAAGTGATAATAAAAAATGGGAGGGGGAGTTGAAATAGGAGGAAAAGAATATGCATATCTAAATAGTCTCGTCATATTGTCTTCCCATCATGCATCATTATCTGGGCTTTAGTCTCATCCAACATGGTGGCATGTGTGAAATCTCTTTTCAAAAGATAAGTTTCATCTTTGGCTGGTGCCCTTTAATCTCTCACCAGGGGATTTCTGGATAAACTCTCATTCCTTTCCCATCATTTTTTCAGTATTCTGATAGTAAGTTTATGAGATATAAGTGTTTCACTGGAATATCTTTCCTGCCAAACTTGTTACAATTCCTGATTTCTGTGTTTGTTCCAGTCTTGAGGTGGATGATGTCTGTGTCTGAAACAAACATAATAAAATGCAAGCAAGGACAAAGGTTACAAGACATTTTATTAGTGCCAAGTGGCTATTCAAAAGAACCATTCTTCAAACTTACAGTTGCTTTTGCAAGGGCTGGCACAAGCTAGTCCACCCCTTTCATTAGAGACACGGTTTCATCGTAAAACTTAGTCTGACCTTCATCTTACGATCCTTCCGTTTCAGCTTTACAAGTCTCTGGGATTACAGGCAAGCAATATCACACCCAGAATGATTTTATTTTCATTTTGAAAACTCTCCTTTTGCTACATCTTTGAACAATATTCTCTGAAGAAACCAATGAATAACTATCTAATAATTCATTCTTCGTTGTTCCACAATGCCAGGGAATGATTTATCCAGGTTGTTCTAATTCGGTCCCGTATATGGCAAGGAGTTAGTGCCACTAGTTCCTTTATCACAAATTTAAGTGACTGATTCGTAGGTCAGGCATTCTTAAAGTCAGTTTTGTTTATCCTGTTGGTGAGTAATGTGAAGACATCTCAAAACTGTTCAGATTCCTTTGTCAGAGCTGCACTCTTTAGGATGTTAACAAACGGTTAGCTTTAAGGCTGTAACGCAGCTATCATGTAAAGTTAGCTACTAGGCTTTGCAAAAACCCAACCAACAAGATTAAAGTGAAAATCAAATAGTCATGCACAGATTTGCAAGCACTTAACACCTGTCAATCATTAGAAGGCTTATATATTTTAAGTTGCATCTATACAGAAAGTCAACAACAACTTGTATTTGTGACAGAGAAGAACTATACAGAAGCCAGCTCTAAAGCAAAATTTAAAATCTTTGGTTTAACAGATTAAATAAGAAAGGAGATGTTTTGGAAGCATTTTTTAAAATCTGTAATACATGAAGGGTTCAGCTTTATTCTAAACAGGTAATGAAACTGTCAGGTCCCAAGGAAACTCAGTATACATTGCCAACCAATGCATCTATGAACTTACCAAGGCACTGGCCACTAGGCTCTCTCAGCATCCCTAGTAACTGTTACAGAGTTTTGGCTCCTCTCTGCACTTCTTTTATAGCTCACACAAAGCAATTTATTAACAGAAAATAACTTGAGAATTCCTATTCACAGAAGACGACCAAGATGACCCCCGTTTCCTTCAAGTGCTGTCAGAGGGGCTGGGGGTGGCATCCTCAATCCGCCCAATCTTCATCCCAGCGTAAGCAAGAGCTCTGAGGGCTGCCTGGGCTCCAGGTCCAGGGGCCTTGGTCCTGTTTCCTCCTGTGGCCCGGAGTTTGATGTGCAGGCAGTGATGTCCAGCTGCTTGCACCTCTGGACCACATCCTTGGCAACAAGCATGACTGCATATGGAGAGGACTCATCTCAGTCAGCCTTTATCTTCATTCCACCAGTTACTCGGCAGTTGGTTTCCTTGCCAGAAAGATCAGTAACATGGACAAAGGTATCATTGAAGGATACAAAGATGTGGCAGACACCAAGTACATTTTCTCCTTCAGCCACCTGAGGTCCAAGGTTGATGATTTGTTCTTCCTTCTTTTCCTTCCCCTGCGAGGTGCCATTTCTGAACGTTGTCTCCAGCCTCTCTGCACTTCTTACCCCCACCCCTTCCTCTGCATCCATTGAGTTTCTCTTCCCTTCTCCCAGCTTCTGATTTCTGTAAAACCCTGCTATTTCACCTATGCATTCTTTTTGTCCTCTTGATTATTCTATCCCTCCCTCTCTCTTGGTTATCAGTTCCTGGCTTCTTGTCCCTCCCTTTCTCTTTCTCTCTCATTCTCTTGTGGCCTGGTCTATTCTAGCCATGTTCAATCCACTATGACTTTGCTCTAGACTCTTTCAGATGCCTATGACTGAATTCTTCTTGATATCAAAAATAAAAAACCCTCTGTTCAACAATACCTTGGAGCAGTCATGTCCTCATATTCATTCAAAATTTTTTTCACAGAGCCTGGGAACATCTCCAAAAGCCCATTACTATCTTTTAGTAGTTACCTGTTTTAGTTGCTTTTCTGTTGCTATGAAGAGACTCCAGAAATAAGGCAACTAAAAAGAAGCACTTAATTGGGCGACTGCTTATACTTTTAGAGGCTGAGTTGTGGCAACAGGCAGTTAGGCATTATACTGGAGCCATAGCTGAGAGCTTACATCAGCTCCACAACCATGCAGTGGAGAAAAGTAGGAGCAGGAAAACGTGAACAAGCATAGACGCTTCCTCATCTGAAGGTCTGGAGGGCTCCTGCTTGTCCTCTGTGTTTGTTCCCTTCTCTCCCTCTCTGCTTTTTGTCCTTGGTCTCTCTTTCCCTTGTTAATCCCACAGATGTGAGGAGAAAGACTACTACCAGAATCATGGCCAAATTAATTAGAGCAGGAAATCAGTTAAAGTAAGTGTTTCAAAAGATTCGTGTACATACATGTCTCCCTTTAAAGGCGGAGTCCAGCTCCAGTAGGTCTGGGCTTTGAAGTGGAAATGTGGAGTTGGCGATAAGAAGACACACAGATGTATTATGGTTGAAGCAAGCTCATATTTTCTCTCATTCTCTTCTGCTTTACTTTTCCTTTCATCCCTTGTGTACTACTCGGAACAAAAGTCTTTTCACAGAAAGAAATCACCTCATAAACACAAGTCACACATTTTAAAAACAAATTTCCTCCGAAGCTTACGTGTCATTAAATATTTCCTCCATACTTTTCCTCTCATAATTACATCTTTACCCCAAAGCAATAATTTTATTATTGATTAACATACTTTATACGAGGAAAGTATATTTCAGCCAGTGGTACTGGCTGGCAACCATTTGTGGTTACATTGTGGCAGACTGTTCTTTTTCTAGTCTACAAGCCTTGCTGAGCTGGCTTAGTTCACCAACTACTTTCCCTTTCTTTCTCTCCTAATAGTGTCATTTATTTTGCTCTTATAACTCTGTTTTTTGTTTTTTGTTTTTTGTTTTTTTTTGTTTTTTTGAGGTGCATACAAACCCCTGTAACTAGATCTGTAAGCTACATGACCAGGAGACTCAAACCTACAGCAATGTTATTAGTCTCTTTGATCAACAGCCTATCTCTCACAAGACCCGGGGGTTGAATTGCCTGACACTTTTCTGTTCTTATCCTCTATCCCCAGTAAGTTTCACATCCAGGTGGGCAAAAGGATATTTTCTAGTCTTGCTGCATGCTATCTTCTCTATGTCCCTCATAAGAATCCCTAGCCACTCATGTTTTTAAACAAGTCTCAGAAATTCAACTGAATGATTAATTTAACTAAAGGGTATTATCCTGGGAAAAAGCATCACTTTTACTATGTACTACAGGCAAATTACCCAGAAAGGAGTATGAGTCTCCCATAAAATAAGCACACGATGCTAAACACTAGGAGAACATAATAGCACCAAGCAGGAACAGTGCTTAGCAGCAGCAAGGGGCACTCTGGGCACAGTTCCCCTGGGACTTTGCTTCTCAGGGGTACACTCCGTGCTGCTCTGCTAACCAGTGAGCCATTCTCCATAAGCTCCATTGCTGAATGCAGTTTTTCTGGCATGACCACTGCCAGGTAGGGTTTAAGAGATCATCACCAGACAAGAGGATGATAAAGGCTTTTACAGTTGAGGAGTAGGGAGGGGGTTTTCAAATTGGGAATTTGGCAGGCAGATAGGTGGGGTTACAGACACGGAACATGAGCGTAATAAGCTGGTAATAGCAACCTGAGACAAGCATGGCTGCCAGGTTGTCACAAGAGAGTCCTAACAAAACAGTCAGTCACAGCAAAGTGGCCATAACCTTCTTAAGTAAAGGCATGGTAGTCATTTCCTGGAACAGGTCGAACAGAGCTATTTGGGCTTAAGGTTATAGGTGGGGCTAGCCAAATCCTTGAGGAACAGATTTAATCATAAACAAGAATGAGTCTAGTGTTTCTTTAATATAAGATGGATTTCAAACCTAAGAAGAAGGCAGGCTGGTTCATCACCCTCAGTCCCTAATGATGTTTTTAAACAATTAACAGAACCCCTACTGAGGGTCTGTCTGGGAATCTCTGTTTTTTTTTTTTTTTTTCCAGAAAGAGCTTTAGGACAGCTTAAGCAATTAATGTCATGTCTCATATGTACAGATTCCAAGTGCAACTTTTACTCTTTTTTTCCTCTTTTTTTTTTTTTTTTATGTTTTTTTTTTTTTTGAGCTGAGGACCGAATCCAGGGCCTTGTGCTTGCTAGGTAAGCAAGCCTACCACTGAGCTGAATCCTCAACCCCCCTACTTTTTTTTTTCCTTACATTAAGAGTTTACAAGTAGCATCCTAATAAGCAGCTTCAAAACAAGACAGAGCGTTGAAATTTTAAATATACAAAATATATAGCACAGTCTGTGGTAAGATCAGGCTTCTCAAAGGACAAATCCCAGGTCTCCAAGGAAACAGAATTATTTGAACAAAATGAAAAAAGATATTTGAGGAAATGTTCATGTGATTAAAATAAAAGAAAAAGAAGAAAATACAGGGCAAGTTTTAAATAATCCAGTGACTCTACAGTCTAGACTCTCGAGCTCATATTACCCTCTTGTGAATGGTATTGTTTTTCATTGTTAAGAGTAGATTAAAATTTATACAAGATAAAAAAAAAACTGTACAGGAGTTCTTCCTTAGTAGGCAGCAAGTAGCTTTCTTCGGGCATTGATGTGAAAATGAATACAGCCCTGCCAGTTTCACCGTCTGCCTTCTTACCTTTTGCCACTTTAGACCTAGTACCTCTGACTTTCTGAGGCACACTCTTTGTGCAGCATGTTAATACAGATGCAGGATGCTGCTGGGCCTGGAAAAGAATTCCAGGAGAGTCAGAGCATAGCATACAGAACTCATCTAAGCACCTCCTGGTTTTTTCATCTATTTTCTCCATGAAACTTCTGGGACCACATCCCACTTCAAAACTGGTAGCTGCATAGGCTTCTATTCCATTTTCCCAAGCATGAACTGTAATAAAACTATATGCTTTCCAAATACACTGACTCATTTGGGTGGAGGCTGCAGATAGTAGGACCTCCAGGCACCAATAACATTCCTGCTTTGTCCCACTGCCAGCCCCCACAGCACTTTCCCTTCTTACTAAATGTCCTCAAGCTTCCTTCTGAGCTCAATTTCCAGATTCCTCATTAAGAAAACTAAGAATAGGACAAGGCAGTCTTAGCAACATACTTTGATATTAAAATAGCGTCTTTGCCGCACAGTATATTATCCTTTAGCAACAATTCAAAACATGTTCACATATTCAAAGTCTTAATAATTTCATAAAGGCTTGCCAATCATGATTATCAGTTTAAAGGGGGAAAATTGAAGGCCAAAGTTGGTAGAGTTTTCTTTTTAGAATCTACAAGGATAAAGATTGGTTTTTATACCATTACTGTACCACGTCCTAATATTTTTATTTGTTCATAAATCACAACAGATCTTAACGCCTTTGTTTCTATAGAGAAGTGATTCAACAGAGCTCCAATGTATTAAGGGGGCCTCAAGCCTTCCCACCACATGATAGATGCTCCAAATAGTTCAACAGAACTTCAAATGTGGACATACAGATACGGCAAACATCATACGCTAAAATTATGGGTTTGTCCGTTTAAGAGATGCAGCATTCTAGAAGGCCAAGCCTTGCATTGTCAGGTCCCTTCTACACAGGTCACAGCAGACAGAAAACTAACCTGGGACAGAAGGCATCAACGGGGTGTCTTGATGAAATCCCAAAACACAGAAACTGCAGAACCTAGCTTCCTATTTCTGAAGCTCTTGCTCTCAGTCATGGTCAGGTTCCTAATGCTGCTCCACCAGCATGATCGCGACATTTTCCAAAGAGTAATAATGCTCTAGTACTGCTCAATGGGAAAATACCAGAAGACAAAGCCCACCACCAGATGGCAACCCCCTAAATGGCTCTAAAAGACCTCAAATTGCTTGTAAGAGTCCAAAAGCAAACAGGAAGGCAAAGCTCCTGAGAGTCTTCCCAAAGATCAGAGTTTCTTAAGAAGCTGAAACAAAGTATAAATGTTTTAATGTGTATCTGAGTAGAGATAAAGAACAGGTGCTCAGGTGCTGCTGTTGAAGGAAAGAGAGTAAATGTCCCCAGAATGAGATGTGTTAACTCCTGGATTTCTTCTCCCCAGGGCCAGCCCTCTGTGCATGGAGAACACCCCTAAAAAGGGCTCTGTTTCCCCTCATGGTAACCATTTTTCTGGAATTTGTAGGTCCCAGTCTGTGACCCAAATTAGGCCTGGCCACCTGTTCTAGATAACCTAAAAAAAAAAGTTAAATTAATAGTGGGAAGAACAAGAAAAAGAAGTTATCTTCAATGGGAACACTCTGAAGAAAGACAAAGATTCGACAAATCCCTCAGTTACATTTCTTTCTGGAGTTTTTAGTGCTTGAACTATGGCATCTATCCTAAAATGATATACCAATTCCAGTTCAGGTATTCCCATCTCTCATTCATTTTTGAAGAGGTTTCTGCTCTGGTATGGTGAGGTACTCTTTTATTATTCTTGATCTTTCAAAATTGAAGACTTAGTCTCAGCCTTGACTTCATTCATTGCTTTATTTTATTTCATTTAAAAATATTTAAAAATGATTATGGGGTGAGTCCAGCTTTGTATTGTTGTTGAAATGGATTGGACTTATTCATTTTTAATCTCCCAGGTTTCACATAACTTTGAAACTGTATCCCATAAATTTTAACACATTTATAAAGGACTATAGAATTAATAGAATAGAATCTTCAAAGGTTTTTATACAAAAAGTATAAAAGTTAGAAAGAGAGGTTAGAATAAAACCCTTTGTAGGTTCCTGTGGGGGAGGGCCCAGGAGCGGCAGGAGCCCTGCCTGAGACACCGCCGGAACCTGAAGGAAACAGACCGGATAAACAGTTCTCTGCACCCAAATCCCGTGGGAGGGAGAGCTAAACTTCAGAGAGGCAGACACAGCTGCGAAACCAGAAGAGACTGCTCTCTGCACACATTACTGATTCCAGAGGAAAGCACCAGAATCCATCTGGAACCCTGGTGCACGGGGCTCCCCGAAGGGGCGGCCTTCCTGGTCGCTGCCGCCCGCGGAGAGCCCGTAAGCAGCACCCAGCGAACTTGAGCCTCGGGACCACAGGTAAGACCAATGTTTGGCTGCAAGTGACCTGCCTGGTGAACTCAAGGCACAAGTCCACAGGAACAGCTGAAGACCTGTAGAAAGGAAAAACTACACGCCCGAAAGAAGAACACTGTGTCCCCATAAATGACTGAAAGAAAGGAAAACAGGTCTACAGCACTCCTTACACACAGGCCTATAGGACAGCTTAGCCACTGTCAGAAATAGCAGAACAAAGTAACACTAGAGATAATCTGATGGCAGAGAGGCAAGCACAGGAACCCAAGCAACAGAAACCAAGACTACATGGCACCATCGAGAAATTCTCCCATCAAAACAAACATGGAATATCCAAACACACCAGAAAAGCAAGATCTAGATTCAAAATCATATTTGACCATGATGCTGAGAACTTCAAGAAAGACATGATGAACTCCTTAGAGAACAAGTAGAAGCCTACAGAGAGGAATCTCAAAAATGCCTGAAAGAATTCCAGGAAAACATAAATAAACAAGTAGAAGCCCATAGAGAGGAGACACAAAAATCCCTGAAAGAATTCCAGGAAAACACAATCAAACAGTTGAAGGAATTAAAAATGGAAATAGAAGCAATCAAGAAAGAACATATGGAAACAACCCTGGATATAGAAAACCAAAAGAAGAGACAAGGAGCTGTAGATACAAGCTTTACCAACAGAATACAAGAGATGGAAGAGAGAATCTCAGGAGCAGAAGATTCCATAGAAATCATTGACTCAACTGTCAAAGATAATGTAAAGCGAAAAAAGCTACTGGTCCAAAACATACAGGAAATCCAGGACTCAATGAGAAGATCAAACCTAAGGATAATAGGTATAGAAGAGAGTGAAGACTCCCAGCTCAAAGGACCAGTACATATCTTCAAAAAAATGATAGAAGAAAACTTCCCTAACCTAAAAAAAGAGATACCCATAGGCATACAAAAAGCCTACAGAACTCCAAATAGATTGGACCAGAAAAGAAACACCTCCGTACATAATAGTCAAAACACCAAACGCACAAAATAAAGAAAGAATATTAAAAGCAGTAAGGAAAAAAGGTCAAGTAACATATAAAGGCAGACCTATCAGAATCACACCAGACTTTTCGCCAGAAACTATGAAGGCCAGAAGATCCTGGACTGATGTCATACAGACCCTAAGAGAACACAAATGCCAGCCCAGGCTACTGTATCCTGCAAAACTCTCAATTAACATAGATGGAGAAACCAAGATATTCCATGACAAAACCAAATTTACACAATATCTTTCTACAAATCCAGCACTACAAAGGATAATAAATGGTAAAGCCCAACATAAGGAGGCAAGCTATACCCAAGAAGAGGCAAGAAACTAATCATCTTGGCAACAAAACAAAGAGAAGAAAAGCACACAAACATAACACACCCAAATATGAATATAACAGGAAGCAATAATCACTATTCCTTAATATCTCTCAACATCAATAGCCTCAACTCCCCAATAAAAAGACATAGATTAACAAACTGGATACACAACGAGGACCCTGCATTCTGCTGCCTACAGAAAACACACCTCAGAGACAAAGACAGACACTACCTCAGAGTGAAAGGCTGGGAAACAACTTTCCAAGCAAATGGTCGGAAGAAGCAAGCTGGAGTAGCCATTCTAATATCAAATAAAGTCAATTTTCAACTAAAAGTCATCAAAAAAGATAAAGAAGGACACTTTATATTTATCAAAGGAAAAATCCACCAAGATGAACTCTCAATCCTAAATATCTATGCCCCAAATACAAGGGCACCTACATACGTAAAAGAAACCTTACTAAAGCTCAAAACACACACTGCACCTCACACAATAATAGTAGGAGACTTCAACACCCCACTCTCATCAATGGACAGATCATGGAAACAGAAATTAAACAGAGACGTAGACAGACTAAGAGAAGTCATGAGCCAAATGGACTTAACGGATATTTATAGAACGTTCTACCCTAATGCAAAAGGATATACCTTCTTCTCAGCTCCTCATGGTACTTTCTCCAAAATTGACCATATAATTGGTCAAAAAACGGGCCTCAACAGGTACAGAAAGATAGAAATAATCCCATGCGTGCTATCGGACCACCACGGCCTAAAGCTGGTCTTCAATAACAATAAGGGAAGAATGCCCACATATACGTGGAAACTGAACAATGCTCTACTCAATGATAACCTGGTCAAGGAAGAAATAAAGAAAGAAATTAAAAACTTTTTAGAATTTAATGAAAATGAAGGTACAACATACCCAAACTTATGGGACACGATGAGAGCTGTGCTAAGAGGAAAACTCAGAGCGCTTGAGTGCCTGCAGAAAGAAACAGGAAAGAGCATATGTCAGCAGCTTGACAGCACACCTAAAAGCTCTAGAACAAAAAAAGAAGCAAATACACCCAGGAGGAGTAGAAGGCAGGAAATAATCAAACTCAGAGCTGAAATCAACCAAGTAGAAACAAAAAGGACCATAGAAAGAATCAACAGAACCAAAAGTTGGTTCTTTGAGAAAATCAACAAGATAGATAAACCCTTAGCCAGACTAACGAGAGGACACAGAGAGTGTGTCCAAATTAACAAAATCAGAAATGAAAAGGGAGACATAACTACAGATTCAGAGGAAATTCAAAAAATCATCAGATCTTACTATAAAAGCCTATATTCAACAAAACTTGAAAATCTGCAGCAAATGGACAATTTCCTAGACAGATACCAGGTACCGAAGTTAAATCAGGAACAGATAAACCAGTTAAACAACCCCATAACTCCTAAGGAAATAGAAGCAGTCATTAAAGGTCTCCCAACCAAAAAGAGCCCAGGTCCAGACTGGTTTAGTGCAGAATTCTATCAGACCTTCATAGAAGACCTCATACCAATATTATCCAAACTATTCCACAAAATTGAAACAGATGGAGCACTACCGAACTCCTTCTATGAAGCCACAATTACTCTTATACCTAAACCACACAAAGACACAACAAAGAAAGAGAACTTCAGACCAATTTCCCTTATGAATATCGGCGCAAAAATACTCAATAAAATTCTGGCAAACCGAATCCAAGAGCACATCAAAACAATCATCCACCATGATCAAGTAGGTTCATCCTAGGCATGCAGGGATGGTTTAATATCTGGAAAACCATCAACGTGATCCATTATATAAACAAACTGAAAGAACAAAACCGCATGATCATTTCATTAGATGCTGAGAAAGCATTTGACAAAATTCAACACCCCTTCATGATAAAAGTTCTGGAAAGAATAGGAATCCAAGGCCCATACCTAAACATAGTAAAAGCCATATACAGCAAACCAATGGCTAACATTAAACTAAATGGAGAGAAACTTGAAGCAATCCCACTAAAATCAGGGACTAGACAAGGCTGCCCACTCTCTCCCTACTTATTCAATATAGTTCTTGAAGTTCTAGCCAGAGCAATCAGACAACAAAAGGAGGTCAAGGGGATACAGATCGAAAAAGAAGAAGTCAAAATATCACTATTTGCAGATGATATGATAGTATATTTAAGTGATCCCAAAAGTTCCACCAGAGAACTACTAAAGCTGATAAACAACTTCAGCAAAGTGGCTGGGTATAAAATTAACTCAAATAAATCAGTAGCCTTCCTCTACACAAAAGAGAAAACAAGCCACCCTTCATAATAGACCCAAATAATATAAAGTACCTCGTGACTTTAACCAAGCAAGTAAAAGATTTGTACAACAAGAACTTCAAGACTCTGAAGAAAGAAATTGAAGAAGACCTCAGAAGATGGAAAGATCTCCCATGCTCATGGATTGGCAGGATTAATATAGTAAAATGGCCATTTTACCAAAAAGCGATCTACAGATTCAATGCAATCCCCATCAAAATACCAATCCAATTCTTCAAAGAGTTAGACAGAACAATTTGCAAATTCATCTGGAATAACAAAAAACCCAGGATAGCTAAAACTATCCTCAACAATAAAAGGACTTCGGGGGAATCGCTATCCCTGAACTCAAGCAGTATTACAGAGCAATAGTGATAAAAAACTGCATGGTATTGGTACAGAGACAGACAGATAGACCAATGGAATAGAATTGAAGACCCAGAAATGAACCCACACACCTATGGTCACTTGATTTTTGACAAAGGAGCCAAATCCATCCAATGGAAAAAAGATAGCATTTTCAGCAAATGGTGCTGGTTCAACTGGAGGTCAACATGTAGAAGAATGCAGATCGATCCATGCTTATCACCCTGTACAAAGCTTAAGTCCAAGTGGATCAAGGACCTCCACATTAAACCAGACACACTCAAACTAATAGAAGAAAAACTAGGGAAGCATCTGGAACACATGGGCACTGGAAAAAATTTCCTGAACAAAATACCAATGGCTTATGCTCTAAGATCAAGAATCGACAAATGGGATCTCATAAAACTGCAAAGCTTCTGTAAGGCAAAGGACACTGTGGTTAGGACAAAATGGCAACCAACAGATTGGGAAAAGATCTTTACGAATCCTACAACAGATAGAGGCCTTATATCCAAAATATATAAAGAACTCAATAAGTTAGACCGCATGGGGAGACAAATAACCCTATTAAAAAATGGGGTTCAGAGCTAAACAAAGAATTCACAGCTGAGGAATGCCGAATGGCTGAGAAACACCTAAAGAAATGTTCAACTTCTTTAGTCATCAGGGAAATGCAAATCAAAAGAACCCTGAGATTTCACCTCACACCAGTGAGAATGGCTAAGATCAAAAACTCAGGTGACAGCAAATGCTGGCGAGGATTCAGAGAAAGAGGAACACTCCTCCATTGTTGGTGGGGTTGCAGACTGGTACAACCATTCTGGAAATCAGTCTGGAGGTTCCTCAGAAAATTGGACATTGAACTGCCTGAGGATCCAGCTATACCTCTCTTGGGCATATACCCAAAAGATGCCCCAACATATAAAAAAGACACCTGCTCCACTATGTTCATAGCAGCCTTATTTATAATAGCCAGAAGCTGGAAAAGAACCCAGATGCCCTTCAACAGAGGAATGGATACAGAAAATGTGGTACATCTACACAATGGAATATTACTCAGCTATCAAAAACAACGACTTTTATGAAATTCAGGGCAAATGGTTGGAACTGGAAAATATCATCCTGAGTGAGCTAACCCAATCACAGAAAGACATACATGGTATGCACTCATTGATAAGTGGCTATTAGCCCAAATGCCTGAATTACCCTAGATGCCTAGAACAAATGAAAGTCAAGACGGATGATCAAAATGGGAAGGCTTCACTCCTTCTTTATTTAAAAGGGGAACAAGAATATCCTTGGCAGGGAAGAGAGAGGCAAAGATTAAAACAGAGACTGAGGAACACCCATTCAGAGCCTGCCCCACATGTGGCCCATACATATACAGCCACCCAATTAGACGAGATGGATGAAGCAAAGAAGTGCAGACCGACAGGAGCCGGATGTAGATCGATCCTGAGAGACACAGCCAGAATACAGCAAATACAGAGGCGAATGCCAGCAGCAAACCACCAAACAGAGAACGGGACCCCCGTTGAAGGAATCAGAGAAAGAACTGGAAGAGCTTGAAGGGGCTTGAGACCCCATATGTACAACAATGCCAAGCAACCAGAGCTTCCAGGGACTAAGCCACTACCTAAAGACTATACATGGACTGACCCTGGACTCTGACCTCATAGGTAGCAATGAATATCCTAGTAAGAGCACCAGTGGAAGGGGAAGCCCTGGGTCCTGCTAAGATTGAACCCCAGTGAACTAGACTGTCGGGGGGGGCGGCAATGGGGGGAGGGTGGGGAGGGGAACACCCATAAGGAAGGGGGGGGGGAAGGGGATGTTTGCCCGGAAACCGGGAAAGGGAAAAACAATCGAAAAGTAAATAAGAAATATTCAAGTTAATAAAAAAAAAAAAAGAATACAAACACGCTAAATATGATAAATGTAAAATGCTAAAATAAAAGCATTGTGTGGTATTTTGTGAAAAAAAAACCCTTTGTAGACAACAATTTTGACAATGTGTATATTGAATAGTATATCAATAAGTCTTTGAAATCAATGATGAAACAAATAACACATACATGTGAAATACTTAATGTATGCAATATATGCACACTTTACATAAAATACTAATTTTTAACCAGTCCTAAGCATATGAAAAGAATATTAAATCAAGTCACCAAAGAAATATAAGCACACAGCAGTGAGAATCCTTCACACATGGCTTGTCACATCACAAAATGACACAAATCTTTGGATTAAAGTATACTTTCTTAAAAGTTTACTATATCTAAGCCAAATCAGTCTGTCATTTTCTCCCAAGTTAGATATCCAAGATAATTAAAATCATATATCAATATAGGGGTTTGAATGGGAATATATATTGTGGTGGAATGTTTGTTTAATGTTGGTAGGATTGGAGATCACTGGGACTAGACCTCATCCTTCATTTTAAGTACTCTATCAAACAAAGAGTAGAGTAATTGGATATCAATAAATGATTAAAATATTACCCTGAAATCCTGAACTTTTACATACTGTCCTGAGTTGTGAAAAGGTTATTGCTGGTATGACTTGAACCAAGTTGGTCCATGTTCTGAGAGCTGGGGTGTGTGATTCTCTCTGCCTAATTGTTGAAGGACATGGTTATGTTAATGCTTTTTGTCCAGTTCATATTCCCCATGTCCAAAAGTCAGCACATTTGGTCAAAGATTATTTTAAGTCTCAAGACTAAGCATATTCACTGTTGGGTTTACCTTATATCTTCTTTATTACTTCTCCACGTTGTTCTGAGACTGTCTACTGATTTTTGTGCCCCCTTTTTGTCTTAAAACATAACATTAATTTTGTATATTCATAGTAAAAAGTTTCATATATGTATGACTTCAGAAGAAGTACTCATGTACAGACATTAGAATTGAGTTGCCATTGGAACAAGTAAGACTTTTTCAAAGACTGGGTTGGAAAAACATTGATTTTATTATATATAAAGGAAGTATGATTAAGAAAGAAATCTCAATATCAGCCTCTTGCCTCATACATCTCTGCATATCCCCACATGTATATGCATATACACATGAGATGATGCAAACACACACACACACACACACACACACACACACACACAGATTTTAAAAAGAAAAATACAGTGAAGAAACTTTAATGAGCTATTTATGAAAAAAATTAAATTTCATTAGGTGTTAAGTACAGTGGCAACTTGCTTTTAGATTTTTCCATCCTCTAGACTTAAAACAGTTACATATTTTGAGCTACAATGTTTATGGGATTTTGTTATAGCAGTTTAACAGTCTAAGATATTTCTAAAACAAAATCACCAAGGCTACACAGGACATGACTCCTGTATCCTTTAACACTTTTAAGAAGGTAATTATATTTTGGTAGTGAGCCTAGCCTTTAATAGCTGAGCCATCTCTTCAGCCCTGAGGGTCAGCAGAACAAATGGAAATATACAACCTCTAGGGGTTGGTTATGGGGACTCTAGAAAGTACCAGAGATCTTGGAGGTTCTCACTCTCAGGACTCAAGGGGAAGAACCTTACATGAAATGCCCATCAAGTGGGAAGAGGGAATGTGTAGAGTTCACCTCCAGTAGAAAGACAGGGCATCAAGTGGAGGGATGAAGTTGTCATCTCACAGTCAAAAAGTCTGACCCAAAATTGTTCTTGTCTTCAAACACTGCAGGGACAAAAATGGAGAAGACACTAAGGAAAAGATGGTCTAGTGACCAGCCCAACTTGGAATCCATCTCAAGGGGAGGCTGCAAGGCCTGGCACTATTACTGATGCTATGGAATTCTTACAGACAGGAGCCTAGCATGGCTGTCCTCTGAGAGACCCAACAAGCAGCTGAATGAGATAGACAGACACAGATACTTACACCCAGCCATTGGACCGAAGTTGGGGACCCATGTAATTAAATTAGAGAAAGGCTAGAAGAAGCTGAGGAGGAGGGCATCCCCATAGGAAGACCAGCAGTCTCAACTCACCTGGATCCCTGAGTTCTCTCAAGACACTGTCACCCATCAAGCAGCACACACGAGCTGGTCTGAGACTCCTCACTCACATACAGCACAGGACTGCCTGGTCTGGCTTCAGAGACTTGAGGACCCAAGGAGTGGGGAGGTCTGGTGGAGGGCGGAGACACATCCTCTTGGAGACAGAGTAGAGGAGGAATGGGATGAGAAACTGTAGGAGTGAAGACTGGGGAGGGGCAATGACTGGACTGTAAAAAATTAAAAGCAATAAAAATTTAAGAAAGAAGGCAATTATGTTGAGTTTCTATAGCGTGTTTCAGATGTAAGAAAGCACCTTTGAGGCAGAAGCAAAGAGAAAGAAGAAAAAGGAAGATGAGGAGAAAAAAGTAAAAGAAAAGAGAAAAACCCTACTTATTCTTATAAATACATTTGAAATACTCATTTATTACTATCAAAAATACCAAGGACTTAGTGATTTATACACAAAGGGGCTTCATGCTGCTAACATTTTTGGAAGTCAATGACCATCACACTGGTAACTGCATGGTTTCTTTTGATTTTCTCATTATGGGTGCAGAAGAAGAAATAAACATGTAGAGGAGAGAGGCATATAGCTGAGAAATACTGAGGCATGACCCCGGCTTGCTTAAAAAAAAATACCCTAAGCCAATAGTAATCATCTGGTCCTGCAATAAATAGTGAGAATTTATTGTGATGGGATTGTAACTCAATAGTAAAGCACTTGTATAACATACGAGGTTATGATTTCAATCTCCATTACATAAACAAGCTTAAGAAGGACGATCACATGATTATATCAATTCATGCCCAAAACACAAGTTTACACAATAAAGTACTTATTTAAATTACGTTTGAGCAGCTGGACACATTTACAATGATATGAGGCTGCTGCCTCCCACTAATCTAATCCTCTGCATTACTGTGCTTCAATTTCAAGCCATTATACAAAGGGTATGGATAGAGAATGAAAATGCATAATACTTCACATCATACATTGTTGTGGTTCTCTTCAATGTTTCTTGTACTATACTCCTGATGGGTTACAAAAAACAGAACTCTGATCGTAAGTAAACATCATAAAAAGTTTCTTTCTTGTTGAATTTTACATAATTAAAACCACAGATCACAAAGGTATTTATCTAACTTACAGTACAAACTTTGCCCCATATAATCCTTTGTAGAGGCTTTATACTTTTAGAATTTTTGTCTACGTTTGGTTTATTACTATGTGATGTAAATTATGAAACCAAAGTTTAAAAAACAATATTTTATATTTATTGTTTGAAATAATGGGTTTTCTGACCGATTTTTTCATACAAGTTTATCATGTAATTTAACCATATTCACAATTACCATTCTTCTCTCTCCTCCTTGTCACACTGGCGTTGTTCTGTTTCTAAAACAGCTCCTATCTAACACTGTCGGGCCATATATGTACTTTAAGGCTTAAATACTTAATGTAAGAGATAACATGCTCAATTTGTTTATCAGAACCTTATTTGCATTTTCCTGATGGCTAAATATTGATCAATGTGTCATGTATTTCATGTACTTATTCATTATTCTTAATTATTGATCAGTTGGTTACTATTTTTGTTTTCTAATATTTTAATTCCTTTATAAATTCTATATACAATGTCATGTAAAATGATATCAATATTTTTCCTCTGTAGACTATCTTTTTATTATTATAATTATGTACTTTTATGTGGAAGTTTTTCAATTTTATGTGATTCCATTCCTCAATTCATGCAATTATGTCTTACTCTGTTGGATTACCTTGCAAAAAGTATTTGTCTTTATATTTATATTAAAGTATTTTTTTGCTATGATCTCCTTTAGATGTTTAGGGTTTCAGAACTCAAATTAAGGTCTTTGATCACTTAAAATTGATTTTTTGGGGGGTAGATGATCTGGTTCTTATATACATGGATATCTAACTTTTTCTAATTTTCCTGTTTGTGGGAGAAGCTGTCTTTCATCTATGTCTGACTTTTGTACTTTTATAAACAATGAAGTAGTTATAGCTATGGGAATGTTTGTTTCTTGGTCAACTATTGTATTTCATTTGTCTAAATCTTTCTTTTGTGCAAGAATAATATTGATTTTTTATTACCATATACTATTATTATTTGCAGTTGGATATTATGGTATATTCATCATCCCTCATTTGGAGTAGTATTGTTTTGGCTATTCAGGATCTGTAGATAACTATTTTTGACATTGACATTTTCCACAATATTCTTTTGACACAGAGCATGTGTGGGTTTTGTACTGTTTTATGTAATATCTTACTAGAGGGATCTTTTACCTTCTTGATTAGGTTTACTCCTCAGGATTTTATATTGTATTTGATAATATAAATTATAACCAACAGTAAGGGAAACAACAGAATACACACAAACTTATGGAGCTTGGATAATAAACAATCAAATAGAGACTGATTAATCAAAGAAATCAAAGGGGAAATTTAAAAATTATTAGAATTGAATGAAAATAAAAAAAATATACCAGAACCCATGGAGTATAATGAAAACTGTGAAAAGAGGGCAGTTGATAGCTTCCCATTGATACCATTAAAACGAATGAGCAAATCTCAAATAACTTAATGATGCACTTAAAATTAGAAGAAATACAGAGAATTCCCAAATCAGAAGATAGAAAAAATAGTAGACATTAGATCAGAAATCAAAGGAAAGGAAACAAAAGGAATTGTATCTAGAATCACTAAAATAAAAGATTGGTTAGTTGAAGAAATAAACAGATTTATTGACCCCTAGCCAAAATAAAGAAAAGAATAAAAATAATGTATATTTATAAAATTGAGATGAAAACTGACACAGTAAAACACAGGTGACAGTTCTGAAAGAGTGAATCTGTATTCTCAGGAATGATCCCTGTACTTGCTATCTAATACTAAGTAGTTAGTCCTAAAATCATACACATACTAGCAGCACAAATGAACTCAGATGGTTGCATTTATACATTTATGTATGTATGTATATATATATATATTTAATAATAATTAAAGAAACCAATAGAGATACTTTTTGTAAGTAGAAGGATGTAGAGGTAAGAGAAGGAAACAGTAGTAAGGAGGGCAGAATATTATTAGAGAACCTAAGGTAATCAAAATATATTATGTACACTTACAATATGTTATATTGAAACACATTAGTTTATACAATTAATACATGATAATAATGATGAAAGACATAGAGACATACCTTTAAAGCAAAAGGAGAGGAAAAATAATGTGTCATCTTAAAAGTCTTCACTCAAGGGAGTTATCTTTAAAAACCCAAAGATGAAACACATGTAGTATGTAGAGTAAGTCAATGTAAGAAGTAAAAGTCCTTCCTCTTGTAAAAGCCTTTTGATTTGAGCATATGTTTATTGTTGTTCATATCCTACAGTGTCTAAAATATTAGCAAAATCAATAAATAGATTAGAACTATCATGTAGTGAATCAACAACATGACAATAATATATTCACGTTATGTTAAACAGTCAGTATCTAGGTTATTAAAGTAAATAGAAAAAAATCAACACAGAAAATAAGTTCATCCCAAATTACAAAGAGAAAGAATTTTAATTTCATCTATACTTGCTGAGTATTTTTTTATATAACACACAGTGCTAAGTACCAGCAAGAAATTATTATAAGTCCTATTTAATGTTGAGTCAGACATGATGATTAATAATTGTAAAAGGAGCCTGTAAAGTACAGGGGGGAAGGTACTGTTTAGATGTGGCTTTTGGTGATTGAGAGAAATCAATGAGACACACGAGAGGTGATGAAATAGATTTTTGCCACTAGAGAGAAATAGAATATCCCTTTAAGGAAACATAATTTAATCCAATATACTAGGATGCAGAACGAAGGTTTTTAGAAAGCGGTTGGGGTGAAACTATAGTATACCTATCTGAAATATACCTGGATTCAGTATATATTGCTTGATTTTGCAGGATCACACTGCTCTACATTTAGCATGGAAAGTAGCAATCCAACAATTAAAGGGTAAACAATGTTACACAAACAGTGCTACATAATGTAACTTGATATCCAAGAGGAAAAAAGAAACTGAAAAAATTGAAACTTTCACACATTTTAGTTTCAGGTAGAACAAAGGGATTTTTCAAGGTAAATCTCTATTCTGTGCAGATAAAGAAGTCAAGGTTCTCACAAACTTAATGTGATGTTTTAATGTTTTTCTGCTAACCAGGTGCAGAACTGAACTGAATTCCAGGTCTCTAACTAAATGTCCAGAATTATTTAGAGATTCCAAGTGACTACATCTTGGGAAGATTGCTGTGGAATGCCAGGTCTTGGCATTGCTTGTTCCTAGCCACCATTCCTCTCCAAAGACTTGTCCTTAGTGTTCAGTAAATTGAGCTTCCTGAGTTCCTTGTTTGACACATGCTTTACTATTTGGAAAAGTACTTGGTATGCATGTATCTTTTAAAATCTGGATGTGGTGGAAAATAAAGTAATTATTTCCCACTGCTTATGTCCCATCTCAAGTGTGGAGTCCAGATAAATGAATACTGTGCAGAAAGATGGGTCAAAGGTTTTAAGACCTTGAAGTTTTTGGCTTATCCATGAAGGAAAATTAACACATGGGATTTAAATGAAAAATTTGCCATCTTCATGCAAAATGCAACAACATTAATTACAGGGAAAAGCCTATTCATATCTTATTTCAAGAAGAGGTAGGTTATTTTTCATTCTGAATATACTGATTGTTATTCAATAACCTAGCTGGAATTAGTCCGTAACTGCATTTATCAACTAAGAGAGTTGCTTAGAAAATAAGTTTATAAGGTTAATTGCCAGGGCATTATGCAGAATACAAAAAAATGCAATGGCAGCAAAAATTTGGCCCAGGGAACTATTTCAAAAGGATCAGTTGTGATTAATTGTGACATTCCATCCCTTAATTAGGAGTGGCTCCTGTTTCAAACATGTGCTCCTTACGTAAAGTACACACCAAGATTCAAGATTTTCTTCAGCTTACTTTTTTCAACTATAAAATCTCAAGGTCAATTTGTTGCACTGATGAAACTTTATAACAGATTATTATGTTGAATTGCTATGTAAGAAGAGATTTTCTAGCAATATAAGTAATTTCGAAAGAAATGTACATATCTGTTTTTCTGAATGTGCATGTATGTATAAGTGCATCATTTTTAAGCTTCTCTTTTGACTTCTAAAAACATTTTACTATTTTTATGTGTTTCTGGCTTGCTTTCATGTGTCTTTACACTACTTTCATGCAGGTCCCATTGATAGTAGAAGAGGGCACCACATTGCCCGGAACTGGGGTCAAAATGGATTATGATCCAACATAAACATGCTGGGAATTGAACTTAGGCCTTCTGTAAGAGCAAGGGGTGCTCTTACAAACAGTAATCTCTCCAGGGCTAATGTGTGTTTAATTTTGTGACAATGACAGACTGCTAAAGTTTCCTTCTAAGAATATTGATATTCATTGGACATGGGTATTTCCCCTGCCATCTATCTTTCATTGTATCTTGAAGACAATGAAATGAAAAATACAAGACTGAAAAGAAATGTTCATGCACACATAACAGCACTCCATTTCAGCCCTTTAGATCTTGGAAGCTATTTTCCTACAAGCTATAAGCAGCATTTGCATGTGTTTACTTCTGTAAATTGAGTTTGGTGAAAACAAAGACAAGTATTTCTTTTGACATTTCCATAGACTCAAAAAGAAATGGAAGAATTATCTGATGGCTGAAGTCCACAAAGCCCTGAGCAATGTAAACTATGCCTATTCCTTCTACCTCTGTTACCTCTGTTCCCCAAGCTCCCCATGTCCCCACCTTAACACTCACCTTTTCTGCTCCTTTACATTCCAAACTTGTGTTGGTTTTAGACTACTGTCTTGCTTTCCCTCTACTGCATTCGAGTTTCTTTTCCTGGTGTTTTCTGAGAGAGGTATCCATCATCTACCCTTTAAACCTTTTTTCCATGGCTAGCCACACTCTCTTACTCCCACAGTTACGCTTTCAGTTCATCGAGGGATATCAGAAAGAATCTCATCATATTTCCTTTTGCAGGCTTACTGCTTGCCTTCTTTCTCTGCATGGTAAAGATTTTTTAATCTTTGGTGATGATGTGTTGTATCATTATTTTGAATAGCAGTATTTTTAAAAAAATATTGGTAATTTGAAGAACAAAGATATAAGAATACATTTCTGCTCTAAATTGGGGGTCATGAACTCAAAAGTCTTTAGAAGTCTGGAACATAACATGTGTGGGATAAAGGCTGTATTTGACAATTAGTGAGGATTAGTAATGATTGTAAAATACTGCTGATGCACTACCTCACACCTAATATACTTCTCCCTACCCTTTATTCTGATAAGCTGTACTGCTCCAAAATATAAGATTTTATGTGTAACCCTTAAATTTTACTGCTACTTTTATATAGCTTTCTTCCACACTGTTCGGTTGCTATGATAAAACACTATGACAAGGATCAAGCGTTTATTGGGATTTCACTTCCAAGTAATACTCAATCACTGATGGAAGTTAGGACAGGAGCCTGGAATGGAGTGCATGGCTGAATAATGTTAGCTGGCTTACTTGCTGGTTCTCCCATTCAGAGGTTTATGCTTAGTTGGCTTTGCATATAGTCTAGGACACCTGGAAAGGGATGGTGCCGCTCACAGTGGCTGGGCCCTCCTACAGCAATTAATAAGACAGTGTATCCCAGTTATCATTAATTATCAATTTACCCAGTTTAGAAATATTTGAAAAAAATACGTCAATTACATAATTCTCTTGATTAGGTTGGTCGTTTGAAATGTCTTTTGGATTATCTTAATTTGTCTAGGAGGTCTCAGCCACTATAGGCAGTCCTAGAATGGATTAAAAAGGTAAGGGAGGGTGAGAGAGGTGGGGAGGGGAAGGGGGAAGCAGAGCAGAGTTTAGGGGAGACAGACAAGGAGAGGGAGAGGGAAAGAGAGGGGGTGAGAGAGTGACAGTGAGAGTGAGAGCACGCCATCCTCCATGGTTCTAGCTTTACTTCCTTGGCTATGAGTGACTTATCCATTCATAGTTATGTGGAATAATAAGATCTGCTTTTTGGTTTATGACTTAATTTCTGTCCTGACTTTCATCTGTGTTAGACTGTGACCTAGAAGTGTAAGGTAAAATAAACTCTTTTATCCCCAAATTACTTTTGGTCAGAGTGTACTTACTATCAGAGCAAGAGAACACAGTTCCCCACAGACAGGCTAATCTGATATAGGCAATGCATCAATAGAACGTTTCCTCTCACATGACTTTAGACTATCTCTAACATTGGAACAGAGTCAAAAATGATACAAAGAATGAGTAACTTTGAGAAGGGCACCAGGAAAACATAATCAGAGGGCCAGGTAAAAGGCATTTTGTTCCCTGGATTTTTCTTTGACATGATTTTGTGCCTTCTGTGACAAATACTTGCATTCTATATATAAGCCATGTTTATTCTTGTTGGATTCATAGTTATTGAACCCAATCTGATGAGAGGATATATTGAGTGTTGTTTCAAAGTACACAGAATCTGGATATAGCCATCTGCCTTGCTTTTGTGCTTTCCCAGATATAATTTATAAGACCTGCCAGAAAATTGTGTTTAAAACTGTCTATCCTGTGAAAGTTCTCAGAAATGGCAGCTCTGTTAATATTTAATATGTGCTCACTGGCATTTATTTACATATTTTTCTAATCATGCCTTTCTGATGAAAGGTCAATATACCTTGCTTGGATCATTGCTTTCTTTGTTCTATTTATGTATAGAAATACATCAAAATTGAAGTACGGCTGTCTGCAGCCCTAGACTGTAGTTTGCTCTATTCTTTTAGGCCATCCAGTCCCAAGTCTAGCTAATAGATCTGCATAGGTTGATGAAAGTCAGTAGTCTAATTAATAGTGCACACATATCTGGGTGCTGGAGAGATGGTTAGCAACAGGCTGCTCTTTCAGAAGTCTACGTTCAATTCCCAGCAACCACATGGTGGCACATAACCAGTAATAATGTGACCTGATGCCCTGTTCTGGCATGCAGATATACCTGCAGATAGAGCACTCATACATTACATCAATCAATCAATCAATCAATCAATCAATCAATCAGTCAATCAATCAACCAGTCTCTTTTAAGAAATATATCTGTGCTACATATGTTGTGTGACCACTTTTTAGAATCTCAGCTATAAATGTGACAGTAACAGAAGATTAAAAATACTCAAGACAAATTAGCTAAAACAGTGCCCCAAATAAGGTATATGTTTGGCATTTATATACAAATGTAGGTGTAATAAAAACTAAAAAATCATAAAATAGAAATAGTAAGGTATAGTGTCTATTATGTACTAATTTAGTTATTTAAACTACCCTTTTCTTAAAAAATTTCATGCATATGTCCACTTTTCTTGGTCTTAAATTCTATTCTCTCCTTCCTAGTTTTGTCAGAACCCCAACATTTCTTTGCCACATGTGTTGTGCCTACTTCTCTCCTTTCCAACTTCATGGTGTTTTTATTGTTTATTTTTTAATAACATATGGAGACCAATTAGTGGTGACGTTCTGTACATGTGAGAGTCATTTGTGGAGGGAGGTAATGACCACTGCTAAAGAAAAATGACTCTTCCTCAGAAACCACGAAATGCCAGTAACTCCTCAGTTAGCGTAAAGATGTCAAGGGTCCTTGTTCCTCTCCTGGCTTGAGCTGAGCTGATCTCTCCCTATTGTGTCCTATAGTATCTTATTGTATTGTATCTTGATATCTTGATGTCATTTCTTATCTTGGGAGGGAAGAGTGTTTATACAGGTGTTTGTTCTATGGCTGTGTACTCACAGGTGATTATCTTCAACATGTTGACGAGTTATGGGTCTATGCATTAACCACAACTCTCTGTAATAAAAGACTTCTCTGACAAAGATTCCAAGCACAACACACGAAATACGTAGAATAGAATCTGACAACACAACCATTTAGCAGAGCTATATAAATAGGGTCTCTTTTAGGGCTTTGGCTTCTCCAGTCACGGTTTTTGTGGTACCAGGAATAAAACTCCTTCCTTTGAAGCCATCCTCAAGTATAATCAGGAGAGTGATTAGTTATCCATATAAACAGCCTTACCACCATTGCAGAAGTAAGCACATCTTGCCTGGCAAATAATGTGTCCTTCAGGGTCCAGAGATATGTAAGAGCATTGCTGTCTTCTCTTCCAGTAGCTTACAGAGATTTCTTGTCGGTTCAAGTAACTCTCACATTATCCCTTCATTTACCTACCCCCTATAACTCAGCTACCTGCTTGAATCCTCTTTTCCAAGCATCCCCATCTCTATTTTTATTTATTTTTTATTCTACTACCCTTTTCTCTGAATATATCTCCCCACATAACTAGACCATTTCTATATGTGGCTAAATATACAAAACAATGTACTCAAAGCTGGTATATGAACATATGAAAGAAAATTCATGGTATTGTGTCTGGGGGCTTGGATAAACTAACTTGGAATAAATTTCTCTAACCTTATTTACCTGAAAATTTTATGATTATGTGCATCTGACACACATAATCATACACACACAGACATATGCAGACATGCACACATACATATATGTGAATAACCCATATATAACAAACATATCTAACATATATATATAATACTCTCATATCCATATATATTTATATACACAGACACATGCACACACACAGATACACACACACACACACACACACACACACACACACACACACCACATGTATATGTGCCACGTTTAATTATTTATTTATATGTTTGGAGACATCTAGCTTTATTCCATTTCCTGCCTATTGTGAATTGGGCAGTAATAAAAACAGACATGCTAATATCTCTATAGTAAGATACAAATGTTTGGAACATATACCTGAGAGTGTTAGAGTGACTTTTCATGCTCTCTCTTGCTAATTCTTGGGGAAACCTGCAGACCTGTTTTCCGAGTAGCTGTACTGGTTTATGTTCCCAGCAGCAGTGTCTAGCCAATCTTACTCCACCATACCCATGCCAATATTTCTTATCATTTTAACTCCTGATGATGGTATTTTGATTAGGGTGTGGATACTTTTAAGCTCTTCATCTTGATGTTTAGGGATATTGAATACTTTTTTCTTTGTTTTTTTATTTATTTTTTTAAATTTTTTTATTTATCTTTACACTCCAGATTTTATTTCCTTCCTGGTCCACCCTTCAACTGTTCCACATTCCATACCTCCTCCCTGTGTCCCAATCTCCACGAGGATGTCCCCACCCTCCATAACCACCAGACTTCTAAACTTCCTGGGACCTCCAGTCTCTTAAGAGTTAGGTGCATCTTCTCTGACTGAACTCAGACCAGGGAGTCCTCTGCTGTATATGTGTTGGGGACCTCATCTCTGTGTATGCTGCCTGGTTGGTGATCCAGTGTCTGAGAGATCTCAGGGTCCAGGTTAATTGAGACTGCTGGTCCTCCTACAGGGGTTGCCCTCCTCTTCAGCTTCCTCCAGCTTTTCCCCTAATTCAACAGAGGGGTCAGCAGCTTCTGTTCATTGATTGGGTGCACATATTTGCATCTGACTTTTTCAGCTGCTTGTTGGGTCTTTTGGAAAGCAATCATGACAGGTCCCTTTTTGTGAGCACCCCATAGCCTCAGTAATGTTCTTAGCTCATGGGAATTCCCCTTGAGCTGGACCCCACTTTGGGCCTGTCCCTGGGCCATCTTTTCCTCAGGCTCTTCTCCATTTCCATCCCTGCATTTCTTCCAGACAGGAAGAATTATGGGTCAGAGTTTTGACTGTGGGATGGCAAACCCATCCCTCACATGATGCCCCTGTCTTTCTGCTGGAGGTGGGCTCAACAAGTTTCCTCTCCCCACTGTGGGGCGTTTTAGCTAAGCCTCCCCTCCCCCACCTTTAGTCATGAGAGTCTCTCACTTCCCAGGTCTCTGGTACATTCTGGAGGGGCCTCCCAACCTTCTTCCTCCCGAGGTCACCTGATACCTTTTAAAGTGTGGCTCTCATTTTGAGTATTTTCTGTTCATTCCATGATACTTTATTAATAGGGATGCTTTCATGAAATTTAGTTATCTTAGTTTTTAGCATATTGTAGACATTATTCCTCTATTGGATATGGAGTTGGTGAAGATTTTTTTCCCAAATCTGTGGACTGATTCTTTACTTGACTGACAGTTTCCTTTTCTGTACAGAACTCTCTCTGGCTCACCAAATCCTACACCTGGGGATTTGGGTCAGAGCCACTTCTCTTCTTATTACCTCAGACTGGTTCACCTGAGCTTCTGTCACTAAGTTCAGCTCTACTGTGCTGCTCAGGCAAAGTATAGGGGCCAACTCTCCCAAGGGTTGCATCTAGCAAGGGGAGGAGCCAGCTTGCCCATTCTCATGATCTAGGGCCAGCTTTCCTACCTGTTAGAGGTGGCAAGACACGAGGTGGGGGAGAAAGCATCTCTCCCTTACTTACAACACTGGACACCAGATGCGGGGGTTGGTGTAGTCATCTCTCTCCTGCTCACACATATGGGTTGAGCTCCACTGAGTCCCTGCCACCAGGGCCAGATCTACGGTGCTGCCCCAGCAAGGCGCATGGCCTGCTTTCTTGAGTACTGCTGTCAGTGAGGGGGGTTGGCGGGAAGGCAACTCTGGACAGCCCTTGGATATTAACATGGTCTCAGGTAGCATCCCTGAACAGGGATGTCTGCATAATTTTAATGATGATATGAGACATGGACATTGACACAGCATGTGCTACTGCATGGCCACAGACCCAGACATGGCTCTCAGTGGCAACATGGATCAGGACTTCAATATGTTTTCAGATGTCATGGCAGGCTACTCACAGCAAGCTATTTCTCTACACCCTTACCTCTCCAGTTCTGCCTCTTTACACAGTGCTCAAACCATTTCACTTCTCTTTCTCTCCAATATATCTGCCATATACTCACACATAATATTGGCTCTTGCTATGGGCTGGTCTGACAGCCGTGGGTGGGCCTCATGGGAGTCTTCCACCCACCTGAGGTATTTTTGTTCTAGTATCATGCTCCTTTTATAAAATTATGACTCTAGCATAGCTTGAAGTCAAGCATGATGATTCCTCTGGTAGTATTCAATTCATGAAGGATTGCCTTGGTTGTCCCTGGCCTTTTCTGTTTCCCTGTAAATATTGGCATTGTTGTTTTCCATGACTATGAAGAAATGCCTTTGCACTTTGCTTGGGATTACACATCCATGTTTGTTTGTTTATGGTAAGATGAACATTTTTACAGGACTAATTCCTTAAATCCATGTGTATAGAAGGTCTTTCAATTTTCTAGTGTTTTATAAAGTTCTTTTGTCAATATCTCAAAATTTTATTGTAGATATATTTCATTTCTTTGATTATTTTGATTCCTGAATAGTTTATTTGTTTGTGGTTATTGTGAATAGGATGGTTCCTCTGATTTTTTTCAGTATAATTCCTATTTTTCAGTATGTTCCTATATAGGAAGAATACTGATTCCTGTACTTAAATTTTATACCTTTCTATGTTTCTTAAAATACTTATCAGCGTTAAGGATATATAAGTAAAGAGTTCAGAGTTTCTTTTATATAGAATCATGTTGTATACAAGTAGGGATACTTTGAGGGATTTTTTTCTTGCTATTTATAAAATTATTTACTTCTCTTATTGCTCTAGCTTCAAAATTTTTATAGAGTAAGAAATAAGAGATAGAATACCCTTGATCTGTTCCAGTTCTTAGTGAGAGTTCTTGTTTTTCTCCATGTAGCATGAAATTGTCTATAGGTTTGTCATACATAATTTTTATTATGTTAAAGTATAATCCCTTCTCCCTTTTTAAGGATGTTATGAGATGTTGGGTTTTGTCAAAGGTCTTTTCTATGCCTAGTAAGATGATAATGCAATTTTTAACTTTGAGCCTATTTATATGATCAATAACAGTTATTAATTTGTACAAGTTCAAATGTCCATGCTTATCTCTAATGAAATAGTTTGGCAGCTGTTTTGGTTAAGGTTACTATTGCTGTGATAAAATATCATGACCAAAAGCAAGTTTAGGAGAAAAGGGTTTATTAGGCTTATTTCTCCACAGTACTGTTCATCATCTCAGGAAGTCAAGACAAAAACTGAAACAGAGCAAGAACTTAGAGGCAGGATATGATGCAGAGGCAATGAGTGGGAACTATTTACAGATTTGCTGGCCATAGCTTGTTCAGCCTGCATTCTTATAGTACCCTGGACTAACAGCCCAGGAGGATAAAACCCACAATGGGCTGGGCCCTCCTTTTCAATTACTGATTAGCAAAATGCCTTACAGCCTGATCTTATGGAGAAATTTTCTCAGTTGAGGTTTTGTCCTTTCAGATAAGTGTAGCTTGTGTCAATTGATATAAACCTTCTTAGGACAATGATGGATGATCTCTGACCTGGATATTTTTCTTTCCCTTTGCTGGAGCCATGGGTCCCTCCATGTGTATTCTTTGGTTGGTAGTTTAGTCACTGGGAACTCTGAGGGATCTTGTTGGTTGACATTATTGTTCCTCCCATGGGGTTGCAAACCCCTTCAGCTCACTGAGTCCTTCCCCAACTCCTTCATTGGGGTTCCCATGCTCAGACTATGTTTGGCTGCAAGTATCCACATCTGCATCAGTAAGGCTCTGACAGAGCCTCTCAGGAGACATCCATATCAGCAAGCACTTCCCACTTCCCTGCATCAGCAAGTGTGTTTGGTGGCTGCACTGGGATGGATCCCCAGGTGGGACAATCCCTGAACCGCCCTTCCCTCAGTCTCTGCTCCACGCCTTGTCACTGCATTTCCTTTAGACAAAAACAATTCTGGGTTAAAATTTTGAAAAGGGTGGGTGACCCCAATCCTTCCACTGGAGGCTGTTCGTAACTTCTGGATAACCTCTACAGGTTCTCTCTCCCATTTGTTGGGTATTTCAACTAATGTCATCTCTGTTGGGTCTTGGGAGCCTCTTGCTTTTCTGGCATCTGGGACTTTCTGGTGGCTATCCCCCAGTTCCCCATTCCCCATTGCTATACACCTCTGTTCAATTTCCTGACTCCTCCTGTCTCCTCCTACACCTATTCCTGCCTGCTTTTTCCCCCACTTCCTCTCTTCCTCCCAAGACCCTCCTGCCCTTAACCTCCCATGATTGTCCTTGCCCCTCCCCCCATCAAGTAGGACTGAGGCACCCACACTTTGGTCTTCCTTTTTCTTGACCTTCATATGGTCTGTAAGATGTATCATGAGTATTCCGAGCTTTTTTTCCTAATATCCACTTATCAGCGAGTACATACTATATGTGAGAAGAATTTTTAAAATGAAAAAGATAATACAATGTAAAATTAATTACACTCGCATATGTAAAATTGTGTTTGTATAACTTTGAGGCCTTGGCAAAACCGTATTAATAAATAAAGCTTTCAAAACTGATTCTCATCTTTATAATTAATAGAATTTAGAAATGTGAAGTTATAGAGAAAGAGAAATTTTCTATCTAGTCTATGTGACACAGACTTTGCTACAGTTATCTTGACTGGAGCTTAGAGAAAGGAAGATCTGTGTAAATGTTATTTTGTAAAGAAAGCTGTTTGGTGTTGAAGGAGAGGATCTGGTGAAAGATAAAGCCTGAAAGCTTAGAGACAGTGGCTTAAACATAGATATAAATGAAAAAACCATCTGGTAGAAAACAGTTTCTCATATCAGCATTTCTCATCTTCATAGCCTACTTAAGTACCATGTTTATAATATATTAGATAACAATTTTTACTGCAATCTCTATTTCCCATTACTTGTTAATTTCTTATCTTTGAATATGATTTACAATTGTCATATTATTAAAATATGATCCTTTTCTGATTTATTTTACATATTTTGCTCATGCTTTTTTCTTCCCACAAGCTTAGCATGTTTTATCATTGTGGTTGTCCATGTTTATGTGAAAGCCATTTCTGCCATGGTCTCTCTAGCCTTGGGCACTTTTGTTCATCTTATACTCTAGTATTATGTTTCCTTCTCTTTCAGTGATTCTACAATTTCCATTTCTCTGAGGATTTACGGGAACTGCACAGCCAACTTGTTGACTAGGAACTTGCTTTGCAGAACTCCCCTTTTTTCTCTTATCAGTCAGGTAAGTTGATACCTATTTGCAAGGCCTCCTATTTATCTTCCTGCAGCATTCTAAACTCCACTATTTTAACTCTAAACTTCCTTTCAAACACCAATATCTGTTTTCATGGCTACATGTGTGATTAATATGTTTTCATCATAGGGCTATTCATTTTACTTCCTACGGAAAGCTATTTTCTGTCACAGACAATCTCCCTAAAGCATAAGGAATGATTGAAACCTGTCTAAAAAACCATGTCAGATATTTATTAAGGATGTTCTTATGTTAAAGAATGTTCCATTAATATAAAAAATAAACCTGAAAAATTACTGTGGTTCTTAATATTGGTCCCATTGAAAACCAAGGTTGAAATAACTTCGGTTTCCTTGTTGTCATATTTTTAATATCCTGAATATTGGGACTTGATATCAAGACTCCTCTATTTAGCAATGATCTGTCCCTAAAATTAAGAAATAGAAAAAAATATACCCATTAGTACTTTCCAAAAAGTTTTTACATAATATCCCTGTTAATTCACCTCACTAAGGAGAGAAGGGGGTACAATTTTGGTCTTTTCATTTGTAAACATATGTATTTATATATTTATGAACACTAATACAGTGTGTGTGTGTGTGTGTGTGTGTGTGTGTGTGTGTGTGTGTGATAACTAACAAAAGCTTATTTCAGGAAGAAAATCCTGCGAAATGCCTTAGGGGTTGCCTTTGTGAGATTCTCTCTATAGTTCTCGGCATGTTTCTCTCTAATTGATTTAATTATTACATTTGTATAAGATTTCTCTGGGGAACAAAACTTAGATAAACTAAAAGAAAAGTTGTGATGTGGCAAAACATTTTCTTCCACAAACAGATTAACTATGAGTCAGTGACCTGTGCTTGACCTGATAGAACATCAAAAACCTTGATTCTCATCTGAAAAGGTAGAAGATGAGGAAAGACATGCCTTTAACCTTCTCATGCTCAGGAAAGGGAAATCTTTCCATCACCAACCATCACTGAACGTGTTCTCAATACTAAAATGAAAGAAAAGGAGCAGAGAGACCATGGTGTAGTGACTTCAGACTTGGCAGCTTAAATTGAAGAAGACCCAAACGGAAAACTCCTTAGTGTTCAAAGGTATCAATACAAGGGTCAGTGAGGCAAATTTGAAAATTGGAAGGCTTGTCACTTTGCTTCCATATTAGCTTGCTCATCTGACATTGTCTGAAAGAATTCTCAGTAGATTGTAGGTAACTTTAGAATCTCAAAGGGCTCTTGACAATGTTATAAAAGTTGAGAGAATACTGTTTTATTTTTTAACTTATCATATAGGTCAGAGATCCTTTTAAGATCTTTTAATATAAAATGAACGTAAGAAATTCTCAGATAGGAACTCTACACAGAGCAGACAAATAATGTCTCATGTAATGACACCAGATTTTGTTGCAACAGAGGGGTCAAAAGCTTCAGCATGGACTTAAACAGCAGTAATTTGGCGTCCCTAAGTTTTCACTTGTAGAGACAGGTAGTTTTGTATCAAGTAAGGATCAGATTATTGGACTCAGATGTTTTTCATGTGATAGAGAAAAGAAAGAGGCACACTTCATTGTGGGTGGTTATATGGGGTACAGCAGAAGCAGACAAGACCTGCATGACTTTTGGGCCATGTTAGTTTGAACAGACTCCCAGTATTTATTTATATATTTTCTCATTCGTCATTATTCAAGTATATCATATTATTTCTTACAAATCAAACTGAAATGTTAATAATTTAATTATTTTAGAAGTATTCTGCAAGCAAGTAATGTAAGAAATTACCTAAAACATTGCGTTAATGTCTCTACATACACCTAGACATACATATAATAAAATATTTTAAAATTATTAAATAAAACATGATCTTACACTTTCAAATGGGTTTCATGAAGTATCTAAAGAGTACGTCTAGGAATATAGGTTAGGGAATTAAACAGACAGGTCTGTTCAGGTTTATCTGTGATGATGTTGGCATATTCTTTCTGAAAGGTGACTTGTCTGTCAGTCAGGAAAAGAACCATGCATTCCTAGAGTAACCATTTCCTCCCTTGTTCACTGATTATTTTATTTAAATCACCACTTATCATCTTCTTGTATCTATCTATATCTATATCTATATCTATATCTATATCTATATCTATATCTATATCTATATCTATATCTATATCTATGCTAAGCAAAATACTAATAATATACAACATTTTTCCCCATCTTATGCCAACAAGTTAAATCTTAGTGGCTCAGTATTTTTATGAATGAAAAATAAAGATAATAACCCTTCTCTTGTCCGTTGATTGTGAATATTCAATATAATAACATAGATGTAATACTTCCTGAACTATTTTCATGGCTTCTTGGTTAATGATTGATCCTAGTTTTGCAAGGTATTATAATGTGATTTTCTGCATAATTCTCATTACTCACACCCTAAATGTGTAACCACTCATCCAGGCAGTACTCTAGAGATGATAAATACAACAGAAATGAAGACAAAGTACCAGTTCACTTACATCTCAACTGGCAGTCAGCTTGCTCTTATATTCTCCTTGTCAGATCATGCTGTGTAACCTCTGAAAATGTGAGGTTTTTTTCCAGATTGTGGACCCTGCTAAGTCAGTGGAAGTCACTCAAGGGCAGCAATGTATGTCCTGAGCAATTAACTACTTGACTATCTTAGATGGGCATGATAAATCACCAGATCAGAGGTATATAAAGTCTGTTTTTCTTTAGCATTCTAAATTTTTAAAGGGTGGAAGAGCCAATGGAAGATGGAACTTTTTTTCTTCAAGAGACAAGAAAAATAAGAATCTGTGTTACAGGGAAGGCCAGGTAGGACAAATATAATAAAAACCCATACTGAATAAAGTAAGATCTGACTATATGGCTTATCATGTAAAAGTATTTGTCCCCAAACCTTATAACCTGAGTTCTATCTCCAACCAGCACTGTTGAAGGAAAAAGGAGGGTGTAAAATGAGGAGAGAAGAAGGAGGAGTCTAGGAAGAGAGCAGGGAGGAGAGAGATAATGAACTCGATGCCTACAAAGTTTTGAGAACAACAGAATAAATAAAGTCCCTATATGTCTTAGTCAGTGCTCTATTGCTGTGGAGGGACATTGACCATGGCAACTCTGATATAAGAAAGCATGTCATTGGACCTTGATTACAGTTTGAGGTTTATTTCATCATCATGGTGGGGAACAAGGCAGGTAGGCATGTTTTGGAGCAGTAGCCAAGAGCTATGCTCTGATCCAAAGGCAGAGAGAGAAACATTGTGCTTGGAAGGAGCTTTTGAACTCTCAAAGACCATACCCTTCTGCCAACAAGGCTACACCTACTCCAAGGCCATACCTTCTAACCACTGTAATCCTTCCTAATAATGCCACTTCCTGTTTACCAGACATTCAAATATATCGTCTATTCTTATTCAAATCATCATACTACTGATTAGTATTAGTAAATTTTCAAACAGCAATTAATTGCAATGGCCTACAGGCAAGTCTTACTAGATGTGATGTATTTAGTTGGCTTCAGAGAAGAATATGTGAGCTATTATGCACAGGGTAAAAAGACTTTGCTCACATAGATAAACAGTGAAGAAGTCAGGAAAGTTAAACACAAAACTTTAATAGGCTGTAGTAAACAGCTGCTCCTCCTGGAATTATATAATTTTAGAATTTACTTATCTCGACAATATTCTTTCCCTTTAAACAACATTCTTTCCCCTTAAAACCTTGAGCATTTCTTTTAAGTCATAAACTCATCCTTTTTTAAAAGATTTATTTATTTATTATATATAAGTATGCTGTAGCTGTCATCAGACACACCAGAAGAGGGCATCAGATGTCATTACAGATAGTTGTGAGTCACCATGTGGTTGCTTGGATTTGAACTCAGGACCTCTGGAAGAGTAGTCAGTGTTCTTAACCAATGAGCCATCTCTCCACCCCCATAAAATCTGTTCTTATGACAGATGTCACTAGTGCTTTACAATAGCCTAAGTGACTTCTATGTTATTTAAGGGCCAGGCCAATCCTGATTCCCATAGGCAGTATGTTTATTTGAGTAATTTTCCATAAATCCTTTTCTTCAGTATTGTTTCTAAGTCAACAAGAAGCCATCCTACTGATAAATCTGTATGTACTTTACTAAGAAAGTCAGTGAAAACATGTCTTAAACTTTGTTGTACTCATGGGGCTGAGTTAATTGTTATTTTAATACTTTTCCCCCTTAAAATTGTGCTACACTTAAATATGGTAAGGTAAAAATAATCTGGGCCAGACTCTAGATGTTCTAGTCCCAATGTCTATCCTCTGCATTATTGGTATCTACTTTCCTATCAATAATTCATTGAGTTATAACTTGCCATGTTTCATCTAGGCAGCTCTTAACTCTAATTGGCCAGCCCTCATGTTTTCATAACTCACTTATCCCTATAGGCTTATATTTTTTCAAAACCTACTTTAATAGGGGTTCTTAAATGCTTCAAACTTCTTTTAGCCCACCAACCAAAGGTAGGGGAAGAAAATGGCTACTAGGACGAGGAGGAAATGGACTCTTTTAGAAGTAGTTCTTCAGGTTGATTCCAATCCTCGTTGTCAGCAGTCCAGTCCACTAAAAACACCAAACACAAATCAGCAGCAACAGCAGCTTGATCTAGAAGAAATCATGAGGCTCCACTGATTGGCATAAGTCCACTGAAGAGGCAAGAAGCAATTGGAGCAGCACCAGAAGTTCTTTGGTGCCGTTCTCTCTACAAAGTCAAAAGTGAAGATCAGGGAAGAAAGCAAGGTAAACCCATGCAAGACCATCATGAGCAAAGCTCAATGAAGACCAGCAAGGAAAACCAATGCCAGAGTGTCATCCACTGTCTGTTAGGCTACACTTATCTATTTCCAAACATTACATGTCCTCTTAAGCATTTGCTCCAGCAAAATGCCACATGGTCTTTCACCAGACAGCTTCTAGAAAAATACCACATTTCTGTTCTCAGCAAAGCATACTCTCATAAGACAGCTTCTAAAAAACCAAAACATAACATAACTCTAACAAAACAAGAACTGCCCACTTCATAACCCGTGGAATCTCTCCTCTTTCCATCTTCTCTTTCTCCCTTCTCATGGTGGACTCCCGCATACCCCAAGCCAGGTACACAAACACCACCTACTTCAATTCTTCCCAACTGTAGGCTGTAGGCATCTTTATTCATCAAATTAGGGATAATGAGATGTGGGGGGCTGTTACATAGCATCACTCCTGTCTAAGTGCAGATTCTCTTGTTCCTGGGGACACCAGGCCTTGAGGTCCAGTATTTTAAGTTATAATACATAACAAAAGACCAAATCTCAACAGGCTACCATAATATTAGGCTGAGTTTCACTCTTACCTTACTCTGCTCATTTTCCTCTTCCTGTTCTAAAGCCTGGAAGGAAATCACCATATTACCCTACTTAAATACAGCTGACTTTTCAGATTAATGGCTCATTTAAAATAGAGTGTTGTGTGTATCTATAATGAACTAATTAAAAAATGTAGACAATTTGACTGATTACAAATCCAAATCCAAGCAGAGGCCATTTGATCTCTAATGGCAGGTCCTTTTAATTATCTTTCAAAAATAATCATGAGTTTAGAGATATATCTGTGTCACTGAAAGTTCTAGGTTTCTGGCCGGATGCTTTCTTTTAGGTGTGAACAGGTCATGAGGTTGGCGCCGCAGAGCAACAGTCTTTGTCTTCCCTGTCTCCCAGTCAGAGCACTGAAGAAAACTCCCATGGAAGAGCTGGGAATGAGTTCTGACTTGGGAGAGTGTAACTGTATGCTCTTAGTTCAGTGATTTTGGTTTCTTCTTTCAGAGTTCCAGCATCATGTTTCTAGGGGCTGGATTACTTAAAATAAAAAAGGCTTTGATATATTGCTCTAATTAAAAAAAAGTCCCTCAGACAGTGCTTATATAATATTAGTTGCTGACAAAGGCTACTTGAAGCCCAGTTCATTCATTGCTCCAGCACTCACAATACCATGCTTTCTAAAGATACTCGACAGTGACTAATTTATCCATTAGAGTCTGCCTTTTACTTGACGCAGTTCTCTAAGGGCAAGCCCATTCCAGTACATACCACAATGCCTTTTAACATACATCAGAAGCACCTAGAATCTTACCAATAACACCAGATGCTGTAAAAACACCTCCTTTACACTAATATGACTGTCAAGAGGGAGCCCTCAGAAAATGAGGCCAGATCTGCCAGTTTGATTAATATAGGAATGGATGTCTCACACTCAGACACTCCACAGAAGAATAAGTGAGATTGTTATTGAATTTTATATATTTCAGAAAACTATGCAAAGTTTGAGAAGTGAAATGGCATGTTAGTTTTGAGTTTAATTTTTTTCCATTAAGAGTGGGGGAAATGTTTACATTATCCTTTATAAAACTTAATTCAGATATTCATGATATGTGTGCCCTCCGAACCCCAATTAGCTGCTGCTCATTGGTGGTCTCGGTATATGGAGGAGCTGGACAGTAGGTCTGGGACAGTGAGGAGTGCAGCAGGTATGAACAACCCAGGAGACTCCTTTGGAAGAAACCTTGTTTATTGAAATTGTGGGGCTACCTTATACAGCTTGAATCAGGGGGATAAGAGGAAAAAGAACAAGGGGGAAGTGTTGCAACAGGGGCGGTGACCTTCCACGCTTATCAGCTTTACCAGTCTGTAAGTCCCAGGATTGCTGGGAAGTGGGTTCTCAAGCAGGGAAACGGGAGGCTCACTGGCTTTTTCTCTCTGAAATTGAGTAAGCCCAAGATTGATTTTCATAGGAAGTTGGCCCCACTTCTGTCGTTCTCTTTGATAGATGTCTGGGGTATGGGCAATGCTCTACTGTCCCTTATCTGTCTTGGGAATCCACGATGATCCAAAATACTTTCATTCCCACTTTCCACTTCCTCATCTGATAAAAAAGAAATGTGTGTGACCTAAAAACATCTTCTGTTGTGGTGTACACATAGCAGTGGTGGAGTAAATATGGATGTGGTAGAGTGCGTATATAGTGGACTATGCTATGCTTTGGGTGACACTGGTGAGGATGGCAGAAGAGCTCACAGACTTATGCAATAGAGATTCTGATCCTGACCACAATATACCCAATTCATTTCACCCTTTGGGAACACTTCTTCAATCTTACTCTTGGAAACAGGAGTAGAAGAATAAACTGAAATCAGTCTCCAGGAAATATCTATCTGGGAGAAATTATTCCTGTTACAATCCAGTATTTTGCAGACATTTTCAGCATAGAATAATTCAGTAAGAGTTTATCAATATGTCCCACAATATATAAATTCATATTTCCATTCTGTAGGAAAAATCTTCAGAATTTGTCTTTCTTCTTCTAGCACAAAAACCAATAATGGGTTATGTGATCATTAATGTATGTGGGATTTTCTCCCCACCAACAACCAACTGATTAAATACTTCTGTGATGGACACAAGCCATGTACCCTCAATTCATATAGTCACACCCCACAGGTTAAAGGCTTGCTGTCTAAGACGGTTCTACTTCCCCACTCCAGATGACAATCAATAGAGCCAGTTTATTTACCCATGTTCTGACTTATAATGCATTAAATCTTACAACCTGTTCTTTAAGTTAAATTGATTTTGCACAACTCAGGAAGCACTTTTTTATTTTTATTGTTTTTGATAAAGCACTCTGTAAAGGATGCAGATGGAGATGATGGGCTAAGACAGAGCTGCAGTGTTCAGTCAGGATGTATCACTCTCCAGGAACATCTATGTATGTGTGCAGTCACTCCAAACCCTTCCTTTGGGGATTTTATTACATAGAAATTAATTGATTAAACCTCAGGACACTTATAAGCAATGTAACCTCCAGGACCTTTGTTCTTCATAAGGTTGGGGATTGGGGCTAAATATTTTAACCCTCTAATTTTGATGTGACCTTTCCATAAAACACCTAGCGGATCATTGCACTCACTCATATCATTAACATACAAGGCATAATTGTGTCTTTGGAGATGTCTATGTCTTTAGGAGTCATATGGAAGGAAACAGGAAGAGTAAGCACATTGTTATAATAGCACATGGTTGTCCACAGACACAATAGTCCTTAAAAAGTTTATGAGTTTATTCTAGAGCCAAATATGTGTAACTTTTTTTTGCAACCATCAATGCAAGTTTCACAAATAAAATGTTCTAGTGTGGTAATAGGTCATGTTATTATATAACAGCAGAAGAAAAAGACCACAGATCAAGGTTTTGAAAATATATAGTAGATAACATTCAGTAGGTAGATCAAGGAAAAGTAGAGTATTTCAGCTAAGCCCTCAGCTTCTATGAAAGAGCATTCTTAGCATTTCGGTTGTTGAAAATTAGTCTAAGGGTTTATCCCTCACCAGCTATTAGGTCACATCTAGAGAAGTAACAATGGCTACTTGCAACATTCTAACCCCTCCACATCATTGAAGTTCTAATCAGTCAATCAGCTGTTGTAGTTACAAGTCCTTTCTAACATTTCTGATTCATCACCTTCCTGAAAATGTTCCTTTAGCATGCCAATTTCTTTCTAGTAAATGCATTAATATATTCGATATAACTTCTAACTCATTAAGTCTAATTAGACTTCTCCTTTGAGGAGACAATAAATGTATTTTCTCATCAAAAGACAAATTCTTACATAACAGATGAAGTCAAAACCAAAGGATGAATGTGGGCCGCTACAGATTTATTATCATCCATTCAATCTTTTGTAGTATTTTCACTCCAGGTGGGATTTGAAAGAGAATCCCTCTCTGTCTAAGGAGAAATGTAAAATGTTGAAAATATTAAAAACCAATCAAGTTTAAGAGTTGCTACCCCAAAGCCATTTCCTCACTGACACAAAACTGTCAAAATGTTAGAGGGAAAATGCCGTATTTCACAAGTAAGGAGAAATTCTAAGTAAAAAACACAAGGGTTTGTGTCAGAGTGGGGTAAGAAAGTAAAAATACCAGGAGAGAATTTTTCAAAAAAAAATTCCCCTCAAAGATGGGGACTTTTCACAGACATGTTCTGCAGCATACACAGATAAGTCTAAAGCTAATGTCATCAAATACCATTATTCCTACAGAGACTTAAGGTCTCAGTGATTTTGTTTGTGCAATTTCAATCTTCGGTTTTATACTCCTGTTCACAAAAGGCTTATTTTAGAGGTAAAAGATAAAAATAAAAATAGGAATGAACACTAGAAATAAAAAGCAAAAGCAGAAACCTCAACTTGCTTCTGTCTTTAACTTTACTTTTAATGAACACTTTCTCTGCTTATGCAGCATACTTGCTTTAAGATAGATACTACGTTGAGCTTTCAGAAGAGCTATTTGGTCATGAGAGAAAAAATCTCCAATTTTCTAGCCTTGCATGTCAGAACAGTTATGTATGTTGAAGAAGTTAGTGAAGATGTTTGGTAAGCATTGGGCAACCTTTTTGTCTTAAGCTACAATGTATTCCATTTTTACTTGTTGAATATGCATGGTGCTTAAATATTAAGTACTTAAAATCATAAATGTATTTATTATTTTGACGTTCTATTTCTTCCAAGGCATGAGTTTTTCTACTTTGGTTGGATGGGCTTATGTTCTAAAGTGTTCTACCATCAATGCTTTGGAAAACATTATTTACGAGTAGCCCCAGTCTTCATGAGGCTTCTGTTTAATGAGGATTGAGTAGCTGTTCACTTCAATGGGGTCCATGGTGTCTTCTGTACTAGATAGAGGATGCCCGTTTAACTCAGAATTGAAGATATTGAAGCACTTTAACCCCTTCACAAAAAGACTAGAGGAGCCTTGCAGTAGAAGGCACTGGGGAGCTCAAACAAACAACTTTTTTTCCCCTTGAGTCTTAGCCAACTGACAAAATGGGCTAAGATGCTCAAATTTCAGTATACTGGAAAGAATGCTCTCAAAATTATGCTAATACGAGTAGTGTTGATTAATTTTATCAATAGTCACATAAGCATAGAAGACCACCTTAAGAGGAACTTTATCAAATTACTTTATACTGAAGTCATTTTATAAATACAAAGGGTAAAATATTTTTAAGTTGTAAAGAGGCTTGTTTGAATTAAAATTATAAACATTTATTTGAAGAAACAAGTATTATTTGACTAGAGCCTCTTTGTCTTTAGTAGTAGTTCTGTAATTGGGTAATGATGGTAACATTGAGTTTACACACACACACACACACACACACAATATGTATATATATACATATTATTTAGATATCATATTTATGATGTGTCATGATTTTATTTGCCATGTACATGAACGCATATGTGTATGTATCATAATATATAGGGATAAAATTGTATATTATTATTTATACATTTTTAAGTATAGCTCCAAACTACCTGTGTTGACATTATCCTAAAAGTATATTTGTGGATGGAATGCTAAACAAAATTTCTCAAGTGTATCATTTTCAAAAGTTATTGATAAATGTTACAATATATTGTCTTTTGGAGATGGAGAGATGGTTCAGTAGTTAAGAACTCTCGTTGCTCTTTCAGAAGATACAAATTCCAGTCTCACCATCCATATGGTGGTTCAAAATTGTTCAGCTTTCTGTAATACAAGTTCCAAGGGATCAAGTACCCTCTTCTGGCCTCCACAAGCATCCAGCATACATACATGGTGCATTTATATAGGAAAAATAACTACAAACATAAAATGAAAATAAATAAATGTGTAAAATAACTATTGTGTCTTAACATAGTAAATAGACTAGAGCTGATTTCATTTGTGGTCCATTTTTCTTGATGCCACGTACAAAGACACACAAATGGATGCTACTGTGTAAAAGGGTGCCTGATTTCACTAATGACACTTTTAAAACTACAACATTCTGTCCCTCCATTCTCTTCCAACGTCTATTTTATTTCCCCTTCTGAGTAAGATTCATGCACCCTTCCCTGGGCCCTCCTTATTACTTAGGTTTTTTGGGTCTATAGGTAGTAGCATGATTATTCTGTACTTCGTGGCTAATGTCCAAATAACAGTGAGTGCAAACCATCCATGTCTTTTCCGGGTGTGGACTACCTCACTCAGGATGATATTTTCCAGTTCCATCCATTTGCCTGTAAAATTCATGTCACATATATGAATATACAAATAGTTTTCCATTACATTGATGTACCATACTTTCATTATCCATTACTCAGTTGAGGGGCATGTAGGCTGTTTGCAGTTTCTACTTATTATGAATAAAGCAGTTATGAACACAGGTGAGCAAGTGTCCTTGTGGTATAGTGTGGGGTCTTTTGAGTATATACAGAGGAGTGTTATAGCTGGGACTTGGGGTAGAATTATTCCCAATTTTCTGAGAAATTGCCCAATTGATTTCCAAAGTGATTGTACAAGTTTTCACTTCCACCAACTATGGTCCACAACCTTGCCAGCATGTGCCGTCACTTGAGTTTTTGATCTTAGACAATCTGATGGGTGTAAGATTTCCATCAAGCCAGAGTTATTTTGACTTGCATTTCCCTGATGAATAAGGACATTAGACATTTTTTAAAAGTGCTTCTTGGCCATTAGAGATTCATGAGTTGAGAATTCTGTTTCATTCTATACCCCATTTTTAATTGGGTTATTTGAGTTGTTGGTGTATATTTTTTTGAGTTCTTTATATATTTTGGATAGTAGTTCTCTATTGGGTATTGGGTTGGTGAAGATCTTTTCCCATTCTATAGGCTGCCATTTTGTCCTAGTGATTGTGTTCTTGACCTTGCACAATCTTTTCAGTTTCATGAGGTCCCATTTATCAATTATTGATCTTAGTGGTGTGGCAAGGACCTTCCTCTAATGAGTAAATATTTCAGGGGACCAGTCACTGGGTGAGGAGTAGAAGAGACTTCTAGGTTACAGGAGGGAAGAAAGAAGGAGAAAAGAGAATTGAGGCTTTTGGAGAGAGATTTGGGGGTATAAGATGTAAAGAACGAGAGGATCCTGGTTAGATGGTAGATCCACCAGGATCCACCACCGGAGGATTTTAGTATGGCTTACTAATTAGGATGTTAGTAGTTGTGCCCAGTGATTGAGTTACCTGTTGATCTTAAACTACATTTGTGTGGTGTTTTCCTTCATATGGTGACTCAACTGAGTTACAGAATACCTCAGCCAGCCATGGAAGTTGGATGTGTGGCATAGGGCTGGAATGACAGTGACTTGCCATGAGAACATAGCATGAAGGGTGGAGACATTTCAGGAGTTCTGGGCCAGAGAGTCTGCTGAGTCTGACTGGGAATGTGGCAAGAGAGCCATGAGATTGGTGGTCTCTGCATGGAACTAGCCATGGAGGCAGTGAAACCTCTGGGGCTAGAGAGTAGCCAGTGCATACCGTGAGATGGTTTTTCTTTCTTTCTTTTTTTTTAAAATTTAACACTACACTACATGGGTGTTCTGTTCAGAAATTTGACTCCTGTAGTGATATATTTAAAGGAGAGGAGGTGAGGAGAAGGACTGGAGTGGGGATCCCGTGTTAAGAGAGGGAAAACAAGAGAGGGCTGGGAATCAGAATGGAAATCAGTGGGGGCCATCTTTGGGAGTAGCAGATTTGGGACTGGGGAGGCTTCCAGGCATTTATGGAGTAACCCTATTTGAGACTTCTAGCAGCTGGGGATATGAAGGTTGAAGTAACTACCTCCTGTTGTCAGGCAAGACTTCCAGTGGACGAAGGGGAACATTTAACCCACCCACAAAGTCTTCAACCCAAAATTTGTCCTGCATATAAGATGTATATGGATAAACATGGAGCAGAGATTGAGAAAATAGCCAAAAGACCGGCTTAACTTGAGACTTATCCCATAGTAGAGTGCTAACCCCCGACACTATTAATGATACTCTGCTATACTTGCAGACAGGAGCCTAGCATAACTATCCTGAAAGTCTTCATCCAGAAGCAGATGGAAATATGTGCAGAAGCCCACAACCAAACATCTGGAGGTGTGTGAAAGAGTGAGTGACCAGAGGCACTAAGGACACCAAATGAAGACCTACAGAATCAAATAACTTGGGCCTATGGGGCCTTACAGAGACTGAATTCCCAGCCACAGAACATGCAGGAGTTGAATCTGGACCCCCTACACATTTCTAGTAGTTGTACTTCATGTGGGTCCAATAATAATTGGAACAGGGGATGTTACTATGTTGCCTGCCAGTGGATCACCTTATCCTAGATATACTGCTGCGTTGGACTTCAGTGGGAAGGATGCACTTAGCCTTGCTGGGAGTTGATGTTCCAGAACGGGGTGGTATCCAAGGGGTCTTCTTCTCTGAGACGAAGGGTAGGTGACGAGGGCCTTGTGAAGGTGAGATTGGGAAGAGGGTCAAGGATTGTGATAAGGATGTAAAGTGAATAAATAAATTAATTAATTATGAAAACCCCTACAAATTCAGGTTTTACTGTCCATAGGAAGTTACTGACAGAACTTTCACAGGGAGCTACTTATAAAGAAGTGTGCAAATTTATAGAAAATACCACAATGAGCAGCTACTGACTGGTTAACAAACAGAAAAAGAGCATCCTGGAGAGCAAGATTATACTTTCAAAGATATGAGGTAAGGGAATATTTAAAGCTCAAAATGAATCCAAGAAATGAATATAATTGAGAAGCAGAAAGCATAACTATGGTCTAGAAGCAGTATTTTAATAATGCCTCTGGTTCTTTATCTCAGGGCCATAGCCACTACATTGTGGATGCAGGCACTTGTGAAAATGAAAATTATGTTTAAGTTTTTTAAACATGTTTAGTATAATGGAATTTTTCAAAAATCACAAGAGGAAGCATTATGTTAAAAGGCCAATTATTATACCCCTGTTGAGAATATCAGAGCTTGTGAAAGTAGAAAATCTACTTGTATTAGTTTTCATGCATGCCCATGAGGTATAATTTACTCATTGAAACTGGGACAATTGACTTTGAGAGTTAGTGAAGAAACTTCAGTGAAGAAATGAGTCAGGATCTCCTACAATATTTTGCTCCTTCTCAAACATACATGTGCATTTATTTTGACACTCAGATTGAGAAAAAAAGGGATACCTTTATATTATGCAAAGCTGGTAAAAGTTACAATTCTGAAACTCACTGTTAAATATGCAGGAACTCTAGTATATCAGAGTTCATTTTCTCAACAGTGGTTTGCTGCTCCATAACCTGGAGGAAGGAGCATGAAAATCCTTTAAGTTCCATCTCTCTAGGATTTATAAGGTTTGTTTACTTCCTGAGTCTCAAGAGGCCCCCATTTTTTTCTCCAGGGGAAATGTTTTAATTTGAACGAAATTCAATTCTGAAATACATTACTGTAAAGTTACTTAGTGATTCTGATAATTGGAGTCATGCATATGAGCTTAGGTATTGTATTCATGATATGAAGGGTTATCAATCATGTCATTCGATGTTTTGATAAAAAGTAAGTGTATCTAGCAATAATCATAGGCTAGTTTATGAAAGGACTCAGAGGTTTTCTTATTGTAAAAGCATACATATGATCTTTGCCTAAAAGGTATAAACTATTTAAGACTAGAAGACAGTAAGTAAGATGGATGGACATCAAAGATTTCTGGAGTGGAAATAAAACTGAGGTCTTGAAATTTGTACAAGAATTCAGAAGCTTAGTCAGGATTAGATGCAGGGTGATGTTACACTGGAGTTGTGCAGCTGTGCAATAATAACAATGATAGTAACATTGTGTATTCAGTATTAAATGACTCAATGCAACTTTATGTGGATGTGAATATAGTCAGTAGGTACAACACAGAGATCTAAGACTAGCAAGTTCTGCATTGTAGACTGCATCATATAAACACAAGGATTCTTTTCTTGGTAGAAAGAGGAACAAAGCCTTTGGGAAACAAGATATTGTAGAATTCTAATTTTTCAACACTGCTGCTTTATTATGTTAAACAAACCTCATCTGCCAATTGTTTTGAAATAGTGTTTTATTCTCTGATAAGGCATCATATAAAAAAAAGGTCAATCAACAGATCAGTGTGCCCAGTACCCTTTCACACCTCACAGCACACCAGTCTTCCAGGAGACCTGCAATAACCAGGCACACATATCAGTTGGTAGGTCCATTCAAGAGTTCTGTCATAACCAGGTTCTCACCATAACAGGTGAGACTCCCACCCAGATATCTATGCCAGCTAAGATACCCACATACCTAACTGATGTGGTTTAGGTCTCCCCCTTGCCAGAGTTCCATTTTTTCTGGTATGTTTCTACACCCAGGCCAGATCAACAGGCCCTATACCCTACTCCACAGACTGACTGTCTCTTGAGAGGTCTGAAGTAACCAGGGACACTGTAAGTCTGCCCTAACCAGGGACACAGGACCCCCCCCCCGCCCCAACCAGAGAAATCACTGCTTGCCACCCATAAGGCTAGGTCTAACATAGGTCATAGAGTTCTATCTGTCTCCAAGGTGGCCAGCTCCAGTGAGAGACACCCAGGCAAGTTATTACCAGAGATAACCAGATGGCAAGAGGCAAATTGAAGAACATATAATAAAAGCCAATGCAACTGGGCACCATTTGAAACCAGTTCTCCCACCATAGCAAGTCTTGGATACTCTAACACACCTGAAAAGCAAGTTTCTTGCCTAAAATTCCATCTTATGATGAAAATAGAGACCTTTCAGGAGCATATAAATAACTCCCTTAAAGAACTATTGTAAAACATAGGCAAACTTGTAGAAGCCCTTAAAGAGGAAACAAATAAATTACTTAAAGAAATATAAGAAAATACTATCTAGCAGATGAATGAGTTGAACAAAATGGTCCAAGACCTAAAAATGGAAGTAGACACAATGAAGCAATCACAAAGAGATTCAACCCTGAAAATGGACAACTTTGGAAAGAGATTACAATAGATAGAAGAAAAAATATCAGGCATAGAAGATACATACCATAGAATATATTGACACATTGGTCAAAGAAAATACGAAGTGTAAAAAGCCCCTAACCCCAAATCATTCAGGAAATTCAGGGCACAATGAAAAGATCAAACAAAAAAAATAATAATAGGAATAGAAGAGAGTGAAGATTTTTCAGCTCAAAGGGCCAGAAAATATTTTCTACAAAATCATAGAAGAAAACTTCCCTATCTTAAAGGAAGAGATGGCCATAAATGAATGAGAAGCCCATAGAAGACCAAATGGATTGGGCCAGAAAAGAAAATCCCTATGTCACATAATAATGAAAAGGAAAATGCACAGAGCAAAGAAATAATATTAAAAACAATAAGAAAAAAGGTTAAAAAACGTATAAAGGAAGACATCAGAATTATAATAGATGTTTCAACAGAGACTCTAAAAGCTAGAAGATCCTGGACATATGTCATACAGACCTTTAGAGAATACAAATGCCAGTCCAGGCTACTATACCCAGAAAACCTCTCACCATAGATGGACATTCCCCAACAAAATGAAATTTAAACAACACCTGCTAATTCAGCCCTACAGAGGATACAGGAAGGAAAACTCCAATAAAAGCAAGTAACTACAGTCAAGACAGCACAAAAGGTTAATCATCTCACAACAAACCCAAAAGAAGAGAAACACACACACACACACACACACACACACACACACACACACACACACACACACACTTTTTAGTAGTAAAAATAAAATAAAACAAATTAACAATCATCAGGCTTTAATACTTGTCAATTGAATGGGCTCAATTCCTTAATAAAAAGACACAGGATATCAGATTGGACACATAATCAGGACCCAACATTTGCTGCACACAAGAAATACACCTCAGTGAAAAAGGTAGACACTATGTCAGAGTAAAAGGCTAGAAATTTTTTTCCAAGCAAATGGTCACAAGAAACAAGCTGAAGTAGCCACTCTAATATCCAATAAAATAGACTTTTAACACAAGAGTTATCAAAAGAGATGGGGAAGGATATTTTATTTTCATCAAATAAAAAAAATCCAGTAGAAGGAATTTCAATTCTGAACATCTATGGCCCAAATACAAGGGTACCCACATCTATAAGTTTTTTTTTTAACTAAAACTCAAAACACACATCAAACCTCATACATTAATCGTGGGAGACTTTAAGACCTTACTTTCACCAATGGACAGGTCATTGAAACAGAAACTTAACAGAGAAATAGTAAAACTAACAGATATTATGAACCAAATGAATTTAACAGATATCTACAGAACATTTCATCCCCATACAAGAAAACAGAACTTCTTATCAGCACCTTATGGAGCCTTCTCCAAAACTGACCATACATTTGAACTCAATATAAGCCTCAACAGACAAAAAGATTGAAATAATCCATGCATTCTATCAAATCACTATGGAGTAAGGCTGGCCTCCAACAACAACAAAAAAACAACAGAAAACCCACATATCCATACAAACTGAACAACTCTTTACTCAGTGATAACTTGGTCAGGGAAGAAAAAGAAAGAAATTAAACACTTTATAGAACTTAATGAAAATGAGGACATAGCATGCCGAAATTTATCAGACACAATGAAAGTAGTGTTAAGAGAAAAATTCAAAGCATGGAATACCTTCATAACAAAATTGAAGGGATCCCATGCTGGGAACTTAAGACAACTTCTGAAAGTTCTAGAGCAGAAAGAAGCAAACACACCCAAGAAGAGTAGTCAATAAGCAGGCAATAGTCAAACTCAAGACTGAAATCAACCAATTAAAAACAAAGAAAATAAAAAAAAATTAACAAAAACAGAAGCTGTTTCTTTGATAAAAATCAACAAAATAGATAAATTTTTAATCAAAGAGTACAGAGACAGTATCTAAACTAAAAAGAAAAGAAAGAAATGAAAAGGGAGACATAACAGAAACAGAGGAAATTCAGAAAACCACCAGATCTTACTACAAAAAGCTATACTCACCAAAACTGGAAAATCTAGATGAAATAGATAATTTTCTAGACAGATACCATATAGGACAGTTAAACCAAGATCAGGTAGACTATCTAAAGAGTTACATAATCTCTAAGGAATTATAAGTAGTCATGATAATTCTCCCAACCAAAAATAATATAAAATAAGCAAAGAACCAAAAACTCAGAGCCAGATGGATTTAGTGTAGAATTTTACCTTCAAAGAAGAACTAATACCAATACACCTCAAATATTCCACAAAGTAGAAACAGAAGCAGCACTACCTGATTCATTTTTGAAGCCACAGTTACATGGATGTATAAGCTATACAAAGACCCAACAAAGAAAGAGAAGTTAAGGCCAATTTCACTTATGAATATCAACGCAAAAATACTCAGTAAAATTCTCACAAGCTGAATCTAAGAACACAGCAAAACCATCACTCACCACATTCAAGTAGCCTTCATCCCAGAGATGCAGGGATGATTCAATATATGATAATCCATGAATGTAATATAGTACATAAACTCAAGGAGAAAAGACACATGATCATTAGGTTCTGTAAAAGCCTTCAACAAAATACAACACTGCTTCAAGTTAAGTCTTGGCAAGAACAGGAATTCATGGCACATACCTGAACATAATAAAAGCAATATTTAGCAAATAAACAGCCAACATCAAATTAAATAGAAACTAGAAGCAATCTCAATAAAATCAGGAGGAGACAAGGCTGCCCACAGTCTCCCTATCTATTCATTATAACACTTGAAGTTCTAGCTAGAGCAATCAGACAATAAAAGGATATCAAGGGGATAAAAACTGGAAATGAAGAATTCAAAGTAACTTTTTGAAGATGATATGATAGTATACATAATCCTCTCACAAAATTCCACCAGATCACACCAACAGCTGATAAACAACTTCAGCAAGTTTGCTGGATATAAAATTAACTAAAACAAATCAGTACCCTCCCTTTATACAAAAGATAAACTGGCTAAGAATAACATTAGGGAACAAAACTCTTCGCAAGAGCCACAAATAATATAAAATATCTTGGTGTAATGCTTACCAAGCAAGTGAAAGATCTATATGACAAGAACTTCAAATCCCTGAAGAAAGAAATCAAAGAAGATTTCAGAAGATAGAAAGATCTCTTATGCACATGGATTAGTAGGATTAACATAGTGAAAATGGCCTTCCTCCTTTTGGTATGAGCCAGTGCCTAGAGCAGACCTTGGGTGCAGGATCCACACCCACTCCCACAACACCCAGAGGAAGCCTGATTCCCAGGAGCTCAAATACACCTAAGATCAGAGGTGCTCTAAGAGAAACTCAACTCCTGGGTGATAGGACACAATGAAGAGCACTGGATCTCTGACACACTCAAGATCACAGTTGAGGCTACAACATCTTTCCCAACACCCAGCATGAGTGGGATTCCCATAGCAACCATAGAAACACAAACCCTGCTAGTCAGAGGCAGAGAATTCTTCCACCTTGTACCTGTGCCTGGAGCAGACACAAGGCTTTGGCTACCCACCTAATCCTGCAACACCCTTTCTCAGGATGACTTCCTGGAGCTCTCACAGAACAGGATCTCAGTAGCTTAGTCACACCAGGGTTTTAGGATCCCAGAGGCAGCTAGACTCTCAGGAGCTCTGACACACCCAGGATCTCAAGATCACAGGATCCAAGAATCAGGATCACAGAGACAGCTGGACTCTGAGGAGATGTTATACAACCAGGATCACAGGAGAAACAGGCTGCAGTCAGGGACAGCACGGGCAGGTAGCACCAGATGGCAAGAGGCAAGCACGAGAACATAAGCAACAGAAACCAAGGCTATTTGGCATCATCAGAAAACAGTTCTCTCACTACATCAAGTCTTGGAAACCCCAGCACAATGGAAAAGCAAGATTTGGATCTTTTTTAAAGTGGCAAATGTTTAATAAAGATGAAATGTAAATACAGAGTTATATATGACATTATAAATATCTAATAAGGAATGGAATGGTTTAAATTTTTAAAATATTACTAGGAAACTACAAGTTGGTAAGTCTGTATTAAGCACCAATTTAAAACCTCAACACTCTAAAACTTATGAATTATTTCATCCAATTTTTTTTTTTGAGAATTTCTTTTTTTTTTTTTTTTTTTATTAACTTGAGTATTTCTTATGTACATTTGGCAAACATCCTTCCCTCCCCTTCCTTATGGGTGTTCCTCCCCACCTCCCCCATTCTGCCCCTCCCCCAGCCAGTCCTAATTTCACTGGGGGGTTCAGTCTTAACAGGACCCAGGGCTTCTCCTTCCACTGGTGCTCTTACTAGGATATTCATTGTCTAATTGGGTGGCTCTATATGTATGGGCCACATGTGGGGCAGGCTCTGAATGGGTGTTCCTTCAGTCTCTGTTTTAATCTTTGCCTCTCTCTTCCCTGCCAAGGGTATTCTTGTTCCCCTTTTAAAGAAGGAGTGAAGCCTTCACATTTTGATCATCCGTCTTGAGTTTCATTTGTTCTAGGCCACTAGGGTAATTCAAGCATTTGGGCTAATAGCCACTTATCAGTGAGTGCATACCATGTATGTCTTTCTGTGATTGGGTTAGCTCACTCAGAATGATATTTTCCAGTTCAACCATTTGCCTCTGAATTTCATAAAAGTCGTTGTTTTTTGATAGCTGAGTAATATTCCATTGTGTAGATGTACCACATTTTCTGTATCCATTCCTCTGTTGAAGGGCATCTGGGTTCTTTCCAGCTTCTGGCTATTATAAATAAGGCTGCGATGAACATAGTGGAGCACGTGTCTTTTTTTTATATGTTGGGGCATCTTTTGGGTATATGCCCAAGAGGGTATAGCTGGATCCTCAGGCAGTTCAATGTCCAATTTTCTGAGAACCTCAGACTGATTTCCAGAATGGTTGTACCAGTCTGCAACCCCACCAACAATGGAGGTGTTCCTCTTTCTCCGCATCCTCGCCAGCATTTGCTGTCACCTGAGTTTTTGATCTTAGCCATTCTCACTGGTGTGAGGTGAAATCTCAGGGTTGTTTTTGATTTGCATTTCCCTGATGACTAAAGATGTTGAACATTTCTTTAGGTGTTTCTCAGCCATTCGGCATTCCTCAGCTGTGAATTCTTTGTTTAGCTCTGAACCCCATTTTTTAATAGGGTTATTTGTCTCCCTCTTGGTCTAACTTTTTGAGTTCTTTGTATATTTTGGATATAAGGCCTCTATCTGTTGTAGGATTGGTAAAGATCTTTTCCCAATCTGTTGGTTGCCGTTTTGTCCTAACCACAGTGTCCTTTGCCTTACAGAAGCTTTGTAGTTTTATGAGATCCCATTTGTCGATTCTTGATCTTAGAGCATAAGCCATTGGTGTTTTGTTCAGGAAATTTTTTCCAGTGCCCATGTGTTCCAGATGCTTCCCTAGTTTTTCTTCTATTAGTTTGAGTGTGTCTGGTTTGATGTGGGGGTCCTTGATCCACTTGGACTTAAGCTTTGTACAGGGTGATAAGCATGGATCGATCTGCATTCTTCTACATGTTGACCTCCAGTTGAACCAGCACCATTTGCTGAAAATGCTATCTTTTTTTTTCCATTGGATGGTTTGGCTCCTTTGTCAAAAATCAAGTGACCATAGGTGTGTGGGTTCATTTCTGGGTCTTCAATTCTATTCCATTGGTCTATCTGTCTGTCTCTGTACCAATACCATGCAGTTTTTATCACTATTGCTCTGTAATACTGCTTGAGTTCAGGGATAGTGATTCCCCCTGAAGTCCTTTTATTGTTGAGGATAGTTTTAGCTATCCTGGGTTTTTTTGTATTCAGATGAATTTGCAAATTGTTCTGTCTAACTCTTTGAAGAATTGGATTGGTATTTTGATGGGGATTGCATTGAATCTGTAGATCGCTTTTTGGTAAAATGGCCATTTTACTATATTAATCCTGCCAATCCATGAGCATGGGAGATCTTTCCATCTTCTGAGGTCTTCTTCAATTTCTTTCTTCAGTGTCTTGAAGTTCTTGTTGTACAAATCTTTAACTTGCTTGGTTAAAGTCACACCGAGGTACTTTATATTATTTGGGTCTATTATGAAGGGTGTCGTTTCCCTAATTTCTTTCTCGGCTTGTTTCTCTTTTGTGTAGAGGAAGGCTACTGATTTATTTGAGTTAATTTTATACCCAGCCACTTTGCTGAAGTTGTTTATCAGCTTTAGTAGTTCTCTGGTGGAACTTTTGGGATCACTTAAATATACTATCATATCATCTGCAAATAGTGATATTTTGACTTCTTCTTTTCCGATCTGTATCCCCTTGACCTCCTTTTGTTGTCTGATTGCTCTGGCTAGAACTTCAAGAACTATATTGAATAAGTAGGGAGAGAGTGGGCAGCCTTGTCTAGTCCCTGATTTTAGTGGGATTGCTTCAAGTTTCTCTCCATTTAGTTTAATGTTAGCCACTGGTTTGCTGTATATGGCTTTTACTATGTTTAGGTATGGGCCTTGGATTCCTATTCTTTCCAGGACTTTTATCATGAAGGGGTGTTGAATTTTGTCAAATGCTTTCTCAGCATCTAATGAAATGATCATGTGGTTTTGTTCTTTCAGTTTGTTTATATAATGGATCACGTTGATGGTTTTCCGTATATTAAACCATCCCTGCATGCCTGGGATGAAGCCTACTTGATCATGGTGGATGATTGTTTTGATGTGCTCTTGGATTCGGTTTGCCAGAATTTTGTTGAGTATTTTTGCGTCGATGTTCATAAGGGAAATTGGTCTGAAGTTCTCTTTCTTTGTTGGGTCTTTGTGTGGTTTAGGTATAAAATTGTGGCTTCATAGAAGGAATTCGGTAGTGCTCCATCTGTTTCAATTTTGTGGAATAGTTTGGATAATATTGGTATGAGGTCTTCTATGAAGGTCTGATAAATTCTGCACTAAACCCGTCTGGACCTGGGCTCTTTTTGGTTGGGAGACCTTTAATGACTGCTTCTATTTCCTTAGGAGTTATGGGGTTGTTTAACTGGTTTATCTGTTCCTGATTTAACTTGGTACCTGGTATCTGTCTAGGAAATTGTCCATTTCCTGCAGATTTTCAAGTTTTGTTGAATATAGGCTTTTATAGTAAGATCTGATGATTTTTTGAATTTCCTCTGAATCTGTAGTTATGTCTCCCTTTTCATTTCTGATTTTGTTAATTTGGACACACTCTCTGTGTCCTCTCGTTAATCTGGCTAAGGGTTTATCTATCTTGTTGATTTTCTCAAAGAACCAACTTTTGGTTCTGTTGATTCTTTCTATGGTCCTTTTTGTTTCTACTTGGTTGATTTCAGCTCTGAGTTTGATTATTTCCTGCCTTCTACTCCTCCTGGGTGTATTTGCTTCTTTTTGTTCTAGAGCTTTTAGGTGTGCTGTCAAGCTGCTGACATATGCTCTTTCCTGTTTCTTTCTGCAGGCACTCAGCGCTATGAGTTTTCCTCTTAGCACAGCTTTCATTGTGTCCCATAAGTTTGGGTATGTTGTACCTTCATTTTCATTAAATTCTAAAAAGTTTTAATTTCTTTCTTTATTTCTTCCTTGACCAGGTTATCATTGAGTAGAGCATTGTTCAATTTCCACGTATGTGTGGGCATTCTTCCCTTATTGTTATTGAAGACCAGCTTTAGGCCGTGGTGGTCCGATAGCACGCATGGGATTATTTCTATCTTTCTGTACCTGTTGAGGCCCGTTTTTTGACCAATTATATGGTCAATTTTGGAGAAAGTACCATGAGGAGCTGAGAAGAAGGTATATCCTTTTGCATTAGGGTAGAATGTTCTATAAATATCCGTTAAGTCCATTTGGCTCATGACTTCTCTTAGTCTGTCTCGTCTCTGTTTAATTTCTGTTTCCATGATCTGTCCATTGATGAGAGTGGGGTGTTGAAATCTCCTACTATTATTGTGTGAGGTGCAATGTGTGTTTTGAGCTTTAGTAAGGTTTCTTTTTTACGTATGTAGGTGCCCTTGTATTTGGGGCATAGATATTTAGGATTGAGAGTTCATCTTGGTGGATTTTTCCTTTGATAAATATAAAGTGTCCTTCCTTATCTTTTTTGATGACTTTTAGTTGAAAATTGACTTTATTTGATATTAGAATGGCTACTCCAGCTTGCTTCTTCCGACCATTTGCCTGGAAAGTTGTTTTCCAGCCTTTCACTCTGAGGTAGTGTCTGTCTTTGTCTCTGAGGTGTGTTTCCTGTAGGCAGCAGAATGCAGGGTCCTCGTTGCGTATCCAGTTTGTTAATCTATGTCTTTTTATTGGGGAGTTGAGGCCATTGATGTTGAGAGATATTAAGGAATAGTGATTATTGCTTCCTGTTATATTCATATTTGGATGTGTTATGTTTGTGTGCTTTTCTTCTCTTTGTTTTTTTGCCAAGACGATTAGTTTCTTGCCTCTTCTTGGGTATAGCTTGCCTCCTTATGTTGGGCTTTACCATTTATTATCCTTTGTAGTGCTGGATTTGTGAAAAGATATTGTGTAAATTTGGTTTTGTCATGGAATATCTTGGTTTCTCCATCTATATTAATTGAGAGTTTGCAGGATACAGTAGCCTGGGCTGGCATTTGTGTTCTCTTAGGGTCTGTATGACATCAGTCCAGGATCTTCTGGCCTTCATAGTTTCTGGCGAAAAGTCTGGTGTGATTCTGATAGGTCTGCCTTTATATGTTACTTGACCTTTTTCCCTTACTGCTTTTAATATTCTTTCTTTATTTTGTGCGTTTGGTGTTTTGACTATTATGTGACGGGAGGTGTTTCTTTTCTGGTCCAATCTATTTGGAGTTCTGTAGGCTTCTTGTATGCCTATGGGTATCTCTTTTTTTAGGTTAGGGAAGTTTTCTTCTATGATTTTGTTGAAGATATGTTACTGGTCCTTTGAGCTGGGAGTCTTCACTCTCTTCTATACCTATTATCCTTAGGTTTGATCTTCTCATTGAGTCCTGGATTTCCTGTATGTTTTTTTTGGACCAGTAGCTTTTCCGCTTTACATTATCTTTGACAGTTGAGTCAATGATTTCTATGGAATCTTCTGCTCCTGAGATTCTCTCTTCCATCTCTTGTATTCTGTTGGTAAAGCTTGTATCTACAGCTCCTTGTCTCTTCTTTTGGTTTTCTATATCCAGGGTTGTTTCCATGTGTTCTTTCTTGATTGCTTCTATTTCCATTCTTAATTCCTTCCACTGTTTGATTGTGTTTTCCTTTAATTCTTTCAGGGATTTTTGTGTCTCCTCTCTATGGGCTTCTACTTGTTTATTTATGTTTTCCTGGAATTCTTTCATGCATTTTTGCGATTCCTCTCTGTAGGCTTCTACTTGTTCTCTAAGGGAGTTCATCATGTCTTTCTTGAAGTTCTCCAGCATCATGATCAAATATGATTTTGAATCTAGATCTTGCTTTTCTGGTGTGTTTGGATATTCCATGTTTGTTTTGATGGGAGGTGGGCTCAGGTCTTCAGCTGTTCCTGTGGACCTGTGCCTTGAGTTCACCAGGCAGGTCACTTGCAGCAGAAAGTTGGTCTTACCTGTGGTCCCGGGCTCAAGTTAGCTCTTGGTTCTGCCCACGGGCTCTCTCCAGTGGCAGCGACCAGGAAGATCTGCCCTCTTCTGGGAGCCTCCGTGCACCAGGGTTCCAGATGGCCTCCGGGGTTTTCCTCTGGAATCCGCAATGGGTGCAGAGAGCAGTCTCTTCTGGTTTCGCAGGCGTGTCTGCCTCTCTGAAGGTTTAGCTCTCCCTCCCACGGGATTTGGGTGCAGAGAACTGTTTATCCGGTCTGTTTCCTTCAGGTTCCGGCGGTGTCTCAGGCAGGGCTCCTGCTGCTCCTGGGCCCTCCCCCACAGGAACCCAGAGGCCTTGTACAGTTTCCTCTTGGGTCAGGGATGTGTTTAGGGGTGGGCACAGTGGTTGGTGGTCTCTTCCGCTCTGCAGCCTCAGGAGTGCCCACCCGACCAGGCAATTTCTCCCGCAGGTTCTGGGAGCCTCATCTCCTGGTGACATTATCAATTATTAATCTTTGTACTCTTTATTTATTTTTTAAAATTTTATTAGATAACATTTTTTAATTTTGCTGTTGATGGTTTTACATCCCCTCCCATTCCCCTGGGGGATAGTTCAACCTTGTCGTGGATGTTTTATTGGTTGGTGCACGCTGCTACAAATTTGGGAAAAGGTAAGTCAAATGTTATTTTCTTTATTCCTAAGGGTTGGTTGCATTGTTTTCTGGTTGTTTCAACTCTTTCAATATTTCCTTCATTCCTACCTCAGGGGGACCTGCTCTCAGTTCAGTGGTTTGCTGCTAGCATTGACTCTGTATTTTGACATGCAATATGTTTCTCTCAGGAAATATCTGGTCCCCTTTCAGCATGCAAATTTAGCTGTCAAACTTTTCTAGTTTGGTGGCTGAAAAAGATATGGGCCCTTCATGTTCATCTGAAGGCTTCTATTCCTTGAGTCAGCTGCTCTAAACTTTGCTTCTATACCCCCTCCCTAGGATATTTATTTTCTCTTTTAAGAGGTATCTGAAAATTGTCCATTCCTCCAGATTTTTCAGTTTTGTTGAATATAGGCTTTTGTACAGGATCTGAATTTTTTTTTAATTTTTTCAGATCATGGAAACAGAAATTAAATAGAGATGTGCAGAAACTAACAGAAGTCATGAACCAAATGGATTTAACAGATATTTATAGGACATTCCATCCGAAAACAAAAGGATATACCTTCTTCTCAGCACCTCATGGAACCTTCTCCAAAATTGACCATATAATCAGTCACAAAACAGGCCTCAACAGATCCAGGAAAATAATAGAAATAATCCCATGCATCCTATCAGATCACCACGCACTAAGACTGGTCTTTAATAACAACGATAATGACAGAAAGCCAACATATATATGGAAGTTGAACAATGCTCTGCTCAATGACAACTTTGTCAAGGAAGAAATAAATAAAGAAATTAAAGATTTCTTAGAATTTAATGAAAATGAAGATACAACATTCCCAAACTTATGGGACACAATGAAAGCAGTACAAAGAGGAAAACTCATAGCTCTGAGTGCCTGCAAAAAAGAAACATGAGAGAGCATATGTCAGCAGCTTGACAGCACTCCTAAAAGCTCTAAAAGATAAAGAAGCAAATACACCCAGGAGGAGTAGAAGACAGGAAATAATCAAACTCAGAGCTGAAATCAACCAAGTAGAAACAAAAAGGACAATACAAAGTATCAACAGAACCAAAAGTTGGTTCTTTGAGAAAATCAACAAGATGGATAAACCCTTAGCCAGACTAACGAGAGGACACAGAGAGTGTGTCCAAATTAACAAAATCATAAATGAAAAGGGAGACATAATAACAGAATCCAAAGAAATTTAAAAAAAATCATCAGATCCTACTACAAAAGCCTATATTCAATAAAACTGGAAAATCTGGAGGAAGTGGACAATTTTCTAGACAGATACCAGGTGCCAAAGTTAAATCAGGAAAAAATAAACCATCTAAACAACCCCATAGCTCCTAAAGAAATAGAAGCACTTATTAAAAGTCTCCCAACAAAAAAGAACCCAAGCCCAGATAGTTTCAGTGCAGAATTCTATCAGACCTTCATAGAAGACCTCATACCAATACTGTCCAAACTATTCATGATGATGATAGAAGACTTTAGGAAGGACATGAATAACGTTATTAAAGAAACACAAGTCAGCACAGGTAAACACATAGAAGACTTTAAAGAGGAAACACAAAAATCCCTTAAAGAGCTACAGGAATACACAGCCAAACAGGTGAAGAAATTGAACAAAAAATTCAGGATCTAAAAATGGAAATAGAAACAATAAAAGAGATCACAAAGGGAGACAATGCTGGAGGGAGAAAACCTATGAAAGATATCAGGAGTCAGATATCATCAAGAGAATACAAGAGATAGAACAGAGAATCTCAGATATGGAAGATACCATAGAAAACATTGACACAGCAATCAAAGAAAATGCAAAATGCCCAAAAATCCTAAACCTAAACATCCAGTAAATCCAGGATACAATGAGAAGACCAAACCTAAGGATAATAGATATAAAAGAAAGTGATGATTCCTAAGTTAAAGGACCATTGAATATCTTCAACAAAATTATAGAAGAAAATTTCCCTAACTGAAAGACAGATATCCCCATAAAGATACATGAACTCTACAGATCTCCAAATCGACTGGCTCAGAAAAGAAACTCCTTCTGTTACATAATAATCAAAACCACAAATACACAAAACAAAGAAAGAATATTAAATGCGGTAAGAAAAAAGGTAAAATAACATATAAAGTCAGACCTATAAGAATTACACCAGACTTCTCACCAGAGACTGTGAAAGCAGAAGACTCTGGGCAGATGTCATAAAAACCTGAAGAAAACACAAATGGCAGCCCAGGCTACTATATCCAGCAAAACTCTCAATTAACATCTATGGAAAACCAAGCTATCCCATGACAAAACCAAATTTAAACAAGATCTTTCTACAAATCCAGCCTTACAACGGATAATAGAGAGAAAACTCCAACACAAGGAGGGAAACTACAACTTAGAAAAGGCAAGAAGGTAATCTTCTTTCAACTAACCCAAAAGACGATAGTCACACAAACATAATTCTAACTCTAAGAACAAAAGTAACAGGAAACAACAATCACTGGTCCCTAATTTCTCTCAACATTAATGGACACAATTTCCTAATAAAAGACATAGACTAACAGACTGGATATATAACCAGGACCCAGCATTTTGCTCTATACAGAAGATGCACCTCAGTGACAAAGACAGACACTACCCAAGACTAAAAGTTTGGGAAATTTTTTTCCAAGCAAATGTTCCCAAGAAAGAAGCTGGAGTAGGCATTCTAATATGGAATAAATTCGACATTGAACATAAAGTTATCAAAAAAGATAAAAAGGGACACTTTATACTCATCAAAGGAAAAATCTACTGAGATAAACTCAATATTGAACATCTATGATCAAAATGCAAGGGCACTCACATTCATAAAATAAACTTTACTAAAGTTCAAAGTATACATTGCACCTCACACAATAATAGTGGGAGACTTCAATACACCACTCTCATCAATGGACATCACTGAAACAGAAATTAAACAGAGACACAGTGAGACTAACAGAAGTTATAAACCAAATGGATTTAACAGATACGTATAAAACATTTAATCCTAAAAGAAAAGAATATATCTTCCTCTCAGTAGCTCCTGGCATGCTCTTCAAAACTGACTATATCATTGTCAGTTGTCATTGTCTGTTGGTTACAAAACAGTCCCCAACAGATACAAGAAGACTGAAATAATCTATTGCATCCTGTCAGATCATCACGGACTAAGGCTGGTCTTCAAAACCAATAGAAAGCCCATATACATACACATGAAAGCTTTGCAACGCCATACTCAATGATAATTTGATCAAGGAAGAAATGAAAGGCTTTTTAGAATTTAATGAAAATGAAGGTACAACATACCAAAATTTATGGGATAAAATGAGAGCAATGCTAAGAGGAAAACTCAGAGCTCTGAGTGCTTTCAATAAGAAACTGGAGAGAGCACTCACTATAAGCCTGATAGGACACTTGAAAGCTCTAGAACAAAAAGAAGCACATACAGCCAAGAGGAGTGGAAGGCAGGAAATAATCAAACTCATAGCCAAAATCAGTGAAGTAGAAAGATCTATACAAAGAATCAACCATACCAGGTTGATTTCTTTAAGAAAATCAACAAAATAGACAAACCTGTAGTCAGACTAACACAGGGCACAGAGAGAGCATACAAATTAACAAAATAAGAAATGAAAAGGGAGACATAACAACAGAAACTAAGTAAATTTTAAAAAATTATCAGATTCTACTACAAAAGCTTGTAGTTAAAAAAATTTGGAAAATCTGGATGAAATGGGCAATTTTCTAGACAGATAACTGGTACCAAAGTTAAATTAGGATCAGATAAACAATCTAAACAGTCTTATAGCCCCTAAAGAAATAGAAGCAATTATTAAAAACCTCCTAACAACAACAACAGCAACAACAACAACAACAACAACAACAACAACAACAAAAAGCTCAGGACCAAATGGGTTTCATGCAGAATTCTGTCAGACCTTCAAAAAAGACCTAATACCAAAACTCTTCAAACTGTTTCACAAAATAGAAACAGATGGAACACTACCCAATTTCCTCTATGAATCCAAAATTATGTTTATACATAAAACCACACACAGACACAACAAAGAAAAAGAACAGCAGACCAATTTCCCTTATGAATATTAATTCAAAAATATTCATTGAAATTGTCATAAACCGATTCCAAGAACTCATCAAAATGATCATCCACCATGATCAAGTAGGCTTCATCCTGGGGATGCAGGGATGGTTCCAGTATACAGAAATCCATCAAAATAATCCACTAATATAAACAAACTCAAAGGAATAAAACACATGATCATCTCATTAGATTTTGAGAAAGCATTTGTCAAATTTACCACCCCTTCATGTTAAAAGTCTTGGAAAGATCAGGAATTCAAGGCCCATACTTAAACATAATAAAAACAGCACACAACAATATCATACTCAAAGTTCTAGCCAGAACAATCAGATAACAAAAAGAGGTCAAAAGGATACAAATTGGAAAGGGAAAAGTCAAAATATCACTATTTGCAGATGATATGATAGTATACTTAAGTGACCCCAAAAGTTCCACCAGAGAACTACTAAGCCAGATAAACCACTTCAGCAAAGTGACTCAATATGAAATTAACTGAAAGAAATCAGTAGCCTCCCTCTACTCAAAGGATAAAAAGGCCGAGAAAGAATTTAGGGAAATGACACCCTTCACCATAATCACAAATAACATAAAAACCTCTAACCAAGCAAGTGAAAGCTCTACAACAAGAACTTCAAGTCTCTGAAGAAAGAAATTGAAGAAGATCTTAGAAGGTGGAAAGATCTTCCATGCTCATGGATTGGCAGGATTAATATAGTAAAAATGGCCATTTTGCCAAAAACAATCTATAGATTCAATGCAATCACCATCAAAATTCCAACTCAATTCTTCATAAAGTTAGATAGAGAAATTTGCAAATTCATTTGGAATAACAAAAAACCCAGGATAGTGAAACTATACTCAACAATAAAAGAATTTCTTGAGGAATAACCATCACTGACTTCAAGCTGTATTACAGATCAAATAGTTATAAATACTGTATGGTATTGGTTTAGAGAAGGGCAGGTAAATCAGTGGAATAGAATTGAAGACTCAGAAATGAGCCAAAATACCTATGTTTATTTGATCTTTGACAAAGGAGCTAAAACCATCCAATGGAAAAAAAGATAGCATTTCAACAAATGGTTCTGGTTCAACTGAAGGTCAGCATGTAGAAGAATGCAAATGGATCCATTCTTATCTCATTGTATAAAGCTCAAGTCCAAGTGGATCAAAGATCTTCACATAAAACCATATACACTCAAATTAATAAAAATGTGGGGAAGAAAAGATCCTCAGAAACATAGGCACTGGGCTTTCCTGAATACACAATGACTTTTGCTCTAAGATCAACCAAAAGCAAATGGGACCTCATAAATTGCACTGTAAAGGCAAAGGACACTATCAACAGAACAAGGTAGTAACCAACAGATTTGTAACAGCCTTTACCAATGCTGAAATCGAATAGAGATAATATTATAGCTGAAAATATATAAATATATATATATATATATATATATATATATATATATATATAACTCAAGAAATTAAACACCAGAGAATCAACTTATCCTATTAAAAATGGGGTCCAGAGCTAAGCAAAGACTTCTCACCTTAGGAATACTGAATCCTCAGAAATACCTAAAGATAGTTCAACATCCTTGTCATCAGGAAAATGTAAATCAAAACAACCCTCAGATACCTCCTCACACCAGTCAGATTGTCTAAGTTCAAAAACTCAGGTGACATTAGATGTTGGTGAGGATGTTGACAACTAGGAACACTCTTCCATTGTTGGTGGCATTGCAAGTTGGTATAACCACTCTGGAAATCATTCTGGTGGTTCCTCAGAAAATTGGGCATAGTACTACCACTCCTGGGCATCCACCCAAAAGATGCTCCAACATATTATAAGGACACCTGCTTCACAATGTTCATAGCAGCCCTATTTATAAAAGCTAGAAGCTGAAAAGAACCCAGATGTCCTTCAACAGAGGAATGGATACAGAAAATGTGGTACATTTACACAATGGAGTACTGCTTAGTTATTATAAACAATTACAACTTCAAATTCTTAGGCAAATGGATGGAACTAGAAAATAACATCCTGAGTGATGTAACCCAGTCATAAAAGAACGCACATGGTATATACTCACTGATTATTGAGATTAGCCTGAAACTTTGTAATACCTAAGAAAAAACTCACAGATCATATGAAGCTCAAAAAGAAAGAACACTAAAATATGGATGCTTCATTCTTTCTTAGATAACAAAATACTCATGGATGGAAATATAGGAACAAAGAGTGGAGCAGAGACTAAAGAAAAAGTCATCCAGAGACTGATCTACTTGGAGATCCATCCCATATGCAGCCACCAAACACAGTCACTATTGCTGTTGCCATGAAGTGCTTGGTGACAGGAGGCATATATGGATGTATCCTGAGAGGCTCTGATAGAACTCTCTTGATACAAATGAGAATTGTTGCTGTTAACCATTGGACTAAACAAAGGGACGCCAATGAAAGAGTTAAAGAAAAGACCGAAGGAGCTGAAGGGGTTTGCCCCATAGGAAGAACAATATCAACCAACAAGATCCCACGAGAGCTCCCAGGGACTAAACCACCAACCAATGAGTACACATGGAGGTACTCATGACTCCAGTCACATATGTAGCAGAGAATGGTATTGTCCAGCATCAATAGGAGGAAAAGCCCTTGGTTCTACGAAGGCTTTTTTCTCAAATGTAGAATGATGCCAGGGCATTGAAGTTGGAGTGTTTGGATAGGAGTGGGAGCATCTTCTTAGAAGAAGGGGGAGGGGTATGGGAGAAGAGGGGGAGGAAATAACATTTGAAATATAAATACATAAAATGTCCAAGAAAAATAATATTTATGTATATATGTATATATATATACATATATACATGATAGAATTTTTTGAATCTTTAAAAAAATGAAAAAAATTGTTAACAAAAAAGGAAAAGAAAATGGCCCCTTTACCAAAAGCACTCTACAGATTTAATGAATCCCATTAAAATTCCAACACAGTTCTTCACAGACATGGAAATAGCAATTCTCAATTTAATATGGTAAAAAATTCCAGGACAGCCAAAGCAATTCCCAACAAGAAAAGCTTATCTAGAGGAATCATCATTCCTGACCTCAAGCTATATTACAAAGCAATAGTGCTAAACACCTTAAGGCACTGGTATACAGACAAACAGGTTGATCAATGAAACAGAATTTAATACCTAGAAGTAAACCCACACACCTATGGACTCTTGATCCTTGACAAAGAAGCCAAAAACATACAGGGGAAAACAAACAGCATCTTCAATAAACTGTTCCAGTCTAACTCGTTTACAAGGTAGAAAAATGAAAATAGATTCATATTTATCATAAATATGATATACAGAGCTCAATCCAAGGGGATCAAACACTTCAAAATAAAGCCAGATACACTGAATCTAATAGATGAGAAAGTGGGAAATAGCCTCAAACTCATTGGCAAATGAGGAAATTTATTGAACAGAAAACCAATGGCTCAGGCTTTAAGATCAATGACTAATAAAAGGGACCTCATGAAACTAAAAAGCTTCACTAAGACAAAGGACATCATCAGTATGACAAATCAGCCAAGTACAGTTTGTGAAAAACTTTACCATCCCTACATCTGATACAGAGATAATATCCAAAATATGTAAAGAACTCAAAGAAGTTAATTCCAATAAACCAAGTAACTGAATTTAAATGGGGTTTAGAGCTAAACAAAGAATTCTCAGCAGAGGAATCTTGAATGGCCAGCAGTATGTAAAAAATGTTCAACATCCTTAGTCATCAGAAAAATTCAAATCAAAACAGCCCTGCAATTCTACCCTAAGCCAATCAGAATGGAGAAGATCAAAATCCAATGACAGCACATACTGGTAAGAATGTGGAGAAAGAGGAACCACTCCTTTGGGTTACTCCTCCATTGTTGGCGGGATTGCAAACTGGTACAACTACTCTGGAAATTAATCTGATGGTTCCTCAGAAAATTGGAAGTAGCTCTACCTGAAGACACAGCTATACCATTCCTGGCCATATACCCAAAAGAAGCTCCCCTATATCACAAGGACATGTGCTCCACTATGTTCATAGTAGTCATATTTGTAATAGCCAGAAGCTGAAAACAATCCAGATACTCCTCAGCTGAAAAGTGGATACAGAAAATTTGGTTCATTACAGAATGGAATACTATTCTGCTATTGAAAAGAGGACATCTTGAATTTTGTAAGCAAATGGATGGAATTAGAAAATATCACCCTAAGTGAGGTAACCCAGACCCAAAAGGATATGCAAGGTATGTACTCAGTGATAAGTGAATATTAGCCAAATTTACCACATATTCAGGATACAACCCAGAGTGTAAGAGGTGTAACAAGCAGGAAGACTCAAATAAGGATGCTTCAATTCCACTTAGAAGGGGAAACAAAATAACTTTGGGAGGCAGAAGGAAGGCGGGACCTGGGTGGGGCAGTGGGAGAAGGGGAAAAGGGGAACAGGACCAGGTATGGGGATGCAGTTAAGGAGAATGAATGAAAATATCCAGCTTCTGGGGGTGGGTGGCAGGGGTACTCTTTAGAAAATCCCAGAAACCTGAGAGTTGAGAGACTCTTAGGACTCAATTGGGGTTCTTAACCAAAATGCCCAATGGTGGGGACAGGGAACTCAAGAGTCCACCTCCAGTAGATAGACGTGGCCTCAAGTGCAGGGACAGAGTTACCAACCCACAGTCAAAATTTATGATTCAGAGTTGTTCTTGTGTAAAAATACTGCAGGTAGGAAAACAGAGAAGAGACTGAAGAAAACGCCGCCAAGTGACCAGTCCAACTTGGGCTCCATCTCATCGTGGAGGGACAGCAAGGCCTGACACTATTACTGATGCAATGATGTGTTTACAGACAGGAGTCTAGCATGGCTGTCCTCAGAGAGGCCCTACCAGCTGCTGACTGAGACAGATGCAGATACTTAAGTCCAACCATTGGACTGAAGTTGGGGACCCCTTTGGAAGAAAATTGAAGGAGCCAAAGGAGAGAGTGGCCACAAAGGAAAACCAGCAGTGTCAAGTAATCTGGACCCCTGGCAGATCCCAGAGACTGAGCCACCAACCAGGAAGCATACTCACAGGCTGGTCAGATCCCCCTCCCCCTGCACATATACAGTGGTCTGTCCTCACTCGCAGAGGTGAGTCTAATCCTTGAGAGACCTCAGGTCCCAGAGTAGGGGAATAATTGGGGAGGCAGGGAGGAGAGAGGGAGCACCCTCTCAGAGTCTAGGGAAATGGGGAATGGGGTGAGAAATTGTGTGTGGGGGGGAATGGAAGGGGTTCAATGGCCAGAATATACATGAATACAATAATTAATTAAAAAATGAATTGTAGTGGGTATACTAAGGAAAAGATTTTTCTGTACTACTATTCTAAAAAGCCATAGTTTCTCTAAAATTTCTTTGTAATTATTTAGTCTTTTTTTGATGATCTAGATTTAACTAGTAATTAAATAAAATCTAAGAAAGTAATTTGAGGTTGGGAGGTGAATGGGGAAAGGAGATAGGAAAATATTCCAGAAATGTAAGTAGTTTTTCAGTAAAGTTCAATACTTTTTGCTATTTTCAGAACAATAGAGACTAGTTTAAAAACTAGAAAAAGACCATGAGGGTAGTGTGGTACTGTGTTGATATATCTGTGGGACATCCTGCAAGTATTTTGCTTCAATAAGGACAATAACTAACTAGATTATTCTTAAATGCCTCAAATATGAGAAGAGTTAAAAAAACAGCATATATGTTTAATTGAGAAGTATCTAAATAAATGTCTTAAATGATAGATGTGCCAGTGATATGGTGGATTACAGGCTCTGAAGCCAGACTAAAGAGAGTTTAATATAAATGGTCTTTCATTAGTTTGTCAAAACATGGGAATGAATGACAGCTGTCAAGCTGTCATTGATTAAATACTGGTTTCATTTTAGGGTGACAGAAAAGAAATAGCTATTAACACAAATCAAGACTATCTGAGCATAACTTTAAAACCAAAGGAGGAAAGGGACCAAAAATTCAGCAACTGCTCATAATGTGTGTTCCTTGCTCTAACTACCTATGGCTGAGTGCCATCCAGTGCTTCAAAGGCAGCATGATTGTACAAACAGATTGCATCTGCTGTTACACAAATGTTAAAACGAGTATTGTCATACAGCAGTTACCAACTAAGTAAGATTTTTGTTATTTTGCTTCTAATTTTCTTTTCCAATAATTTTCTTTTATCTTAAGTCCATAAATTAAAAGAACTCTTGAGAAAATATAAATGCCTAAAATTTCAAAAACTGAAATGATTGGAGTTCATAAAAATGCGATGCCTTTATGGCTGCTATATTTTCAGAATTATCTAGTGGCATGGCACTACACTATAAAAGAATAGTCTTCAACTATTTGTGTTTCCAAGTATGATTTCTTTAAGTTCAAGGGTTTGCAGATAATTGATTCCCTATAAATATTGTGTTAAGGATAATTGCGTCAGCCTAGAATTTCAGCCCTTGAGATGCTAAGCTGTAATATGAATAAGAATTTGTCTTGACATTAATTACAAGCAGACTGCCAATTGAAGTAATTTGTACCCCCATCCCAACTGACCTTTAAAAAAATGACTCTTAATGGCCATAGCTGCATAATGGATTTTCTCTGTTTCTTTTACTTAAGGCTAATTGACTATAGATTGAGAAAAATTAAATACATATGTTTAAGGCCTGGAATGTCAAGGAAGGTGAACTTGTCTGTATTGGAATGCAAAAGTTCTTAGCAGAATTCTGAAGCTTGCAGAAGTAAGCTGCTTGCTGGTTTAGTAGTATTTTATTGTCAGCTGAAACTTTAGTTTAAAAACCGTGATGTTTTTCTATTCTAAGTCAAGTAAAGACAAGAACATCACCTATATCCAGAGTCATACTGTGTTCCCTATGGTAAAAAAAATTATCTGTCATTTAAATTACAAAAGGGCTTAAAACCAATTAATCTTTTGAACTGTGTCAAGATTCTAGTGGTACTGGATCAATGAGTTTGGGCTTTTGAAACAAATGACGTTGTTTTACAGGAAATTTAATAGAAAAATAAATAGGGAATAACATTTGAAATGTAAATGAGAAATATCTATTTTAACAAAAATGGAAAAAAGAAAAATAAATAGAAAACGTGAAGTAAATTGATCATAAATAAGTAGTTCATAAAAAGTTTGAGATTAGAATTCAATCTATAGCTAATGCTTATTTATGTGCTTGTGAGCATTCATTTTAACTGTAGCATACTACTCTCAATAGACAACTCCGGAAGTCAAAGACAACAGTGGAAATTAATCATGTTATATAATTTTACAGTGTTAAAAGTTATGTAATCAATTGACCTTCAAAATCTATATCATAGCATTTTCCTAAAATGTCAGAACTATGGTAGAGCTATGTTAAAAAAGATATGGCTGATTGTGAATGTCACTACACCATTGTACTTACATTAATAATTTATTTAATTAAAATCTTAGGGTACATGTAAAAGGAAGATCTGGTATTGACCACAGATAAGGAGCAACTCACTGGTAATGAACTGTGACTTTGCATCTCCTTGGTCTCTTGAGGAATGAATAGCCCAGGGCTCTGACTGACTAGAACATCATGGATGATTTATGATTGCACAAAACAACTGGATTAATTTTATATGAAGAACTGTGGTAAAGCTATGTTAAAAAAACATGAATGGTTATGACTGTCACTAAATCATGAAGAACTAAAATCATGGGAGCAAAAAGTGCCTCCTGTGGGTCATATTGTTATGTACTATATTTCATCACAAAAGTAACTTTAAAAGAGATTTAAATGATTTGGAATGGTCTTCGAGAAAGTGTAATTCTGTTTCACAGACAGAAAACATCTTGTTTCTGAATCCAAAAATACACCTTAAAATCAAGGACAGATATCATTTCCGAGTAAAAGCCTAGAAAAAGGTACTCCAAACAAATGGATCCAAGAAACAAGCCAGAGTATCCATTTTAATATGTGATAAAATTGACTTCAAACCAAAACTAATCAGAAGTGGTGGTGTCCAGTTGAAGGCTAGACAAAGTGATGAATATGAGAATGATTTGACAGAATGGGTCAGAGGCAGGATACACCCAACACTCAGAACAGCACAGGAAAGAGAAACTGTTTAAGAGCAGGGCAGCGAGATAGGGAGCCATTCAGGTGGGAGTCTGTGCAATGAGTGCAGTGCAGTAGAGTTGAATTCATTCGATTCAGTGCAGGTCACCAGAGGCAGTCAAAGTCAGAGGATAAGAAGAACCTAGAATAAAACAAATTGGCAAAGTTAGTTTGAGGGCAAGCAGAGCAATTCAGTGAGAAGCTGAAGAAGAGGCTAGCTTGGAGAGTTTAGCCAGAACAGCTGAGTTGAACCACCCAGTGGGAGTTCAGACAGAGCTAGAAGGGGTGAGCTTATTCTACAGTAAGTGTCTGAGAAGACTAATACATCTGGCAAGTAAACGTAGCTTTAACAGTCATCCAAACAAAATCTAAACAGAAAAAGGCTGAAACTAACTGAAGTTATAAACAAAATGGACCTAATAGCTATTTATATACCATTTCCCATAAACACAAAAGAATATGCTGACTTCTCAGCACCTCATGGAACTTACTCCAAAATTGAACACATACAAACCACACAGAAAGTTTCAAAAGATTCAAGAAAATCAAAGTAACATCCTGTATCCTATATGATTACCATGGACTGTTACTGGGTATCAACAGCAACAGAAATAACAGAAAACTTAAAAATTCATCGAAGTTAAACTAGTCTCTAATGAATGAAAAATGGGTCATGAGAATAATTAAGAAAGAAAATAATTTTTTGAAATAAATACATTATGGACCCAGACTATAGGATACAATGAAAGCTGTTTTAGTAGCAAGACATGCCTACATTAACAACAACAAAATTGGAGAGAACTTATACTAATAACAGCAGACCTGAAAGCTCTAGAACAAGGGAGAAATCACATATGAAAACAGTATACGCCAAGAAATAATCAAACTCAGGACTAAAATCAATAAAATAGACACAAGAACAAAAAGTAAAAATAGAAGATTTAATAAACAAAGAGTTGGCTCTTTGGAAAAGGTCAGTAAGACTCACAAACCCTTAGGCAAATTAATTGAAAGATAGAGAAGGAAGAGCCAATGAATGAAATTAGAGAAGAAAAGGGGAACATGACAACAGACACTGAAGAAATATAGAGAATTTTAAGGACATACTTTTAAAACATGAATACTCCATGAATTTGGAAAAATCTAACCACATCGTAATACAAAATAACAGTAATAAAAACATTATTTTGGCAAATAAGACAGTCATGTTGATCAGTGTATCTTCTTTTATGTTGAAGTCCTAATTCATCTCTAGTTGAGTTTTGTGCATGGTAATAAATATGTGTCTATTTATATTTTTCTATATGAAGCCGTCCAGTTTTAAAATCACTATTTGTTGAATAATCTGTGTTTTCCAATGTGTGTTTCTGACTTTGTTAAATAACAAGTGTTCATAGGTGTATATTCATAAGAGAAATTGGAAACAATGTAGATGTCTCTCAACAGATGAATGGTATGTTAGCAAGGGTTACTATTGCTGAGATGAAACACCGTGACCAAAGCAACTGTGGGAGGAAATTGTTTATATGATTTTCATGTCAGAATTTATCATCAAAGGAAATCATGACAGGAACCGAGTGGCAGGACCTGATGCAGTAGTTCTTATTGGCTTCTTCCCTATGGCTTCCTCATGCTGCTTTCTTATAGAATCCAGGAATAAGAAATTGGTCTACAGACTTGCCAACATCTCTATCTCTCTTTTTTAATATTTTATTTATTTACATTTCAAATGTTAATCCCTTTTTCCAGTTTCCCCCTGCAAATCCCCCATCCCATCACCCCTCTCCCTGCTTCTATAAGGGTACTACCCCACCCACACACTCCCAACTTACTGCCTTGGCATTCCCCTATACTGGGACATTGAGCTGTCACAGGACCAAGGACCTCCCCTCCTACTGATGCCATATAAGGCCATCCTCTGCTACATATGCAGCTGAAGTCATGGGTTCCTCCATGTTTACTGCTTTGTTGGTAGTTTGGTCCTTGGCATTCATTCTCCCAGCAGCCATCACATGTAACAGCTCCTAATTTTCTGGTGGGGTTTTGTGCCTACCTCCCCTTATTGTGATGAGAGTTTGTTTGGATAGATCTTGCTCAGGTTTTGTACATGCCATCATAATCGCAGTGAATTTACATGTGCATCTTCTTTGTTCTGTCTAGAAAATAAGTTCCTAGATGTTCTTGACCATGTCCAGGTCATATAAACCTTTTTTTATCCCTCTTTTGTGAAGATCCCTGGGCCTTTAAGGCAGGGATATGATATGAATGTCTCATTAAGGGTTGAGTATTCTGAAGTCTTTTAGTACATGCACATTGGGCAGTTGGAGGATTCTGTGTTAATTTCAATCTACTGAGGAGAAAGGGATGGGGACATGGAAACAGATGCAGAGACTCACGGCCAAACATTAGGTGGAGCTTGGTTATCTTGCCGAAGACGCTGTTACTTAAGAAGTCATACACTTGTGCCACGGAGCACACCTGGAGAACCAACCTTACCTAAAAACTTTATCTTATTGGATAACTTGCAAAGTAATGGAGGAGAAAAGGTATCATCATTCTTACCAAATTGTGAATCCTGTGGGCTACAATCATGACTGATCTAGCAAAGCCACATTACCTGGTGAAATAGTGGTACAAATATGAGAATATTAAAAACTCTCTAAGCTGAATTTGGGATAACACACAAAAATGAATACTTGGATTGGGCTGTCCTGTTAAGTGTCAGTAGTGACTTACCAGGACAGTACTCCAAATTACTCATACTTTCCTTTTTAAAGATAATATTTTAATTTACAGTTTTCCCTTTATCTTAAGAACTCACAAAGAATGATTAATATTTCCAAAAACAATTCTATAAAGTGAAAATCAGAACACAAAAGTAACAATCATCTGGGAGATAGGACAGTTTGCTCAAATTACAAACAGGTGTATGTTTAAAATGTTGAACCTGATATAAATTTCCCCAAATGGATGGCATTAGAAAGCAGTTGTATATGAAAACTCACAGGGAAGGGGTGTCACATTGAGCTCACATGATCTCATGAAATGCAACATAGGACATTCAATTTATTTTAGTTTTGATTCCTCCCCAAATATATCTGCTAGATAGAGTAACACTCAGAATGTCGTAACTCAGGACTCTAAATGCCATTCGAGAAGTTTCTCAGCTGTCCCTGAAGACAAACCAGAAGTTTCTGGTACAGCTGATACTAAAGGCCATTTTCTCTGCCCACACTCAGAGGGAATTTTGTAGATTAATATTGGGAAGGTGGCAGCTGCTTCACACCAGGTCCAGCATTGCACCTGACCTTGTCTTGTTTAACTCTCCATTTGAGTTCTTGTTGCAATTGCTTATATTAAAAGAATATATACTCATTAATACTTATTTCAAAGACACTGTGTGTCAAAATGAACACATTAATTCAATGCATTCTTATAATAATAGCTCTATAAACTGTTGGGCATTCTCCTTATTTAACTGGTAAAAATTCAAACTCAGCAAGGAGTTCCATATCTAGTGTTATATGAATATGGTTTGCATAATTTGAAGGTTTATGGCCTCCTCACTGTTGCTATCCCAAAATAAATATCAACTGCAGAATATAATTGCTGTAAAAACTATTGCTGCCTTCTATCACATAAATAGGCATTTAGTGACTAGATTAATGGAAGCAATTAATCTGCCATGCTTTGTAGTGAGTTGGCAATAGCTAGAGTTGTAGGTTAAAGTTGGTGCTTTATATTTAGAAGCATATAAGATGTAGTGTTTTGAGAGAGGTGCTGAAAAGCCAGTTATGTAGTAAAATGTACAGATAGAAAATATTTGAGTTAGGTAGTTGTTTTGAAATCATAGAGAATGAGAGAGATCTCACACAGTAAAATTGATAATAAGAAGCAGTTACCAAACCTGTCCCAATATAAAATCATAATGCAACTAACACCTCATTATAAAAAGGGAGTTTTCTACTTTATGTACTTTTATGGAACAAAAATATGTGTTATTCAACTTGTAAAGTGAGGATGTCTTGCCTCAAATTGGAAGTTGGAATGATGAATTTCTGCATGTATTTGACAGTAGCTGTTCTTGCGTCTTGTATCCACTCAGACATTCTACCAGGATCAGGTTTCCATTTTTTCTAGATAGAAAAGATGATTTCTATACACACAAGTCAACAAATGTAATACTAGGAACCAATCTGCAACCATAACAGAGTATCATTAGTAGTGTCAGGGATTGGTTCTTGTCCATGGGATGAGTCTCAATTTGGTGCAGTAATTGGTGGCCATTCCTTCCATCTCTGCTCTTTGTCACTGCACATCATGAATGCAGAACACAATTTAGGTTGATGGTTTTGTGGGCGGGTTGCTGTCTTTATCCCTCTACTGGGAGTCCTGCCTGGTCACTTCAGGATCCATATCTTCCACTGCAAGGAATTCCAGAGTCACCACCATAGATACCCTGGGGTCTCCACCTCCACGCACACCCCATCCTATGTTTCTGGCACAAAGGCTCCTCCCAACAGCCTACAGAAGTAGATGTAGAGACTCACAGACAAACATTAGATGGAGTTCAGGCAGTCTAGTGTAAGAGTCAGAGGAAGAGTCAACTCACTTGGACACTTGGGAGCTTCCAGAGACTGAGCCACCAATCAAAGAATGAACATGCACTGAACCTGGGGCCCTACAATATGTAGCCGACAAGTAGCTTGATCTTCATGTGGATCCCCAAAACAACGAGAATGGAGGCAGTCACTGAATTTGTTGCTTCCTTGTGGATCCAGTTGCCCTAACTGAGCCACCTTGTCTTCTGAGGGAGGATTTGACTAATCCTGTTGTGACTGATGTGCCATGTGGAGCCTGACACCCAAGAGGGTTCCTCCTTCTCAGAGGAGAAATGGAGGTGGCGATGGTGGGAGAAACTATGGGGGGCTGATATTGTGATATAAAGTGAATCAATCAATCAATTAAATAAGTAAAAAATGTATCAAACAACTGGTTTGAAGATAACATCTCATTGATGCAGAAAAGGTCTTTAACAAAATCCAACACACCATGATAAAAGTATATCCTTAACAGTGTAAAGGTTGCATGTGACAAAGTTACAGTCAATAAAAACCTAGGTGGAGAAAACCTCAAAGCAATACCATTAGAATCAAGAACAAGACAAGATGTCTACTACATTCAATCATTCTCAAGTCTCAAGTTAAAGAATAAGAGGAGGAAATTCTCTCTTTATTGATGAGATAATATCACTGATAAGATATTACCAAAAAATCCACTGCAGAATTTTTAGAAATTATCAACAATTTCAGTCAAATGGCAGGATACAAAATCAAGAAAAACTTAGAACCCTTCCTGTATTCCAATAATAAAGCCTCTGAGAACAAGATCATGAGAACAATTTTATTCATAGTAGCATAAAAAATGTCCAGGAATAAGAGCTAAGCAAGGAGATAAAGGATATTTGTAAGTAAATCATTAAATCTCTGGAAAAAAAAAGATTAAGGAAGACATTGGACTACCTCACATGTATGTGCATGGATTAATATTGTGAAAATAACTATTCTGTCAAAAGCAAGTGACAAACTCCTTGAAATCTCAATAAAAATCATCATTCATGTGAGAAATAGAGTTTCAAACTACTCTATTTCATAATATACAGAGCATTAATTTTCACAAAACACTGTTTCCACACTATACAGTGGATTCCAAATACCTTGAAATATTATAAGCCATCAGATTACTGTTACATTCAGCTAAGGCCAGTCACGATTATCTAAAGTTTTAAAGTTTCCTTTTTGCTATTTCTGAAGAAAGAATGATAGGTTAAATTTGTTTGTTGAATCCCACTGTTACGTCAATAATCAGAAAGGTAGCACTTGTGGGAATACTCCTAAGAACATCTGGATATTTAGAAAGTGAAATTTTCTAATTCAGGACAAAACTTCAAAAAATTGCAAGTTAAAATCAATATTAATAAATATTCTTAAACAGAAGAATTTTAATGTAGTCATTTATCAATTTTATTTAGGTCATAGATAAAAGTTTGTGTTCTGTATATTGTGGTCTGGGTTACATATAATATAAAATCTGTACGGATAATCTCTTGAGGACTGTGTAAAAGCATTCACCTGCCAATAAAGAGCTGAATGTTCAATGAGCTGAACAGGATTAGAAGGTGGGACATCTTGGATTAGGATTGAATGAGAGATTCACCCAACAAAAAAGATAAAAAATGAGGAGGAGATAACTGACACGATAAATAAGTTAACACATTGACACTGAGTTGCCTGGCAAAGGTCCTGGGTTGGGTCCCCAGCCCGAAAAAAAATCTCAGAGTCATTATTTCAGGGAATTTATGCATGTGTGAGTATGACCATAGTAAAAAATGGCGTCCGTTGTCAGGTAGAGAATCCAAACTCAGAACCAGGATTAAAGTCTCACTGGAAACAAAGTCAGTTGCTAGATAGATACAGGTAACCAAAGATGAGTACAGATGGGGCTCCTTTAAGAGAAGTCCTACTTTGAAGAGAAGCTGGTCTCTGGGGGGAGGAGGCCTATGAGCAATGGGAAAGAAACATTATAGAATGGCCTCACAGGAAAATACCTCCCAGAGCCAGATGTAATTTCCTAGTTGTGCTGGAGGTGAAATCTTTTTAAGATAGAGCTAGGCTTGTGGGAATACTGCAAACCAATTTGGGTCAGGGAGGCCTGGAGAAGGTCCACATTGGAGAAGACTGTAATGGCCTAGAGCTAAACCAGGTGGTAGCCAACTGCAGCCAGAAAGTCAGAGAGCAAAGAGCAGCTCCAGCTCAAACCAGCAAAGGTAGCCTGCTTCGAGCCCAGAGTGGGCAGATGACAGAGGAACTGGCCCTAAGAAGGTGGAGTCAACCACCACTGCCAGGGGCTAAGCTGAATGAGAGCATGAAGTTCAAGCTGAGATATTCCAGAGACAACACACAAAAGAAATTCAAGCTCAGACGCAAGTCTCTGACCAGGTAAACATCTGAAATCATGTTAAATGCTACAGAAAGAAGAAAAGTGAATACAGAAGTCATAGGGAGACATCATATGAGAGTCTAAAGAAAGGAGAAAATTAGAGATTTAAAAAGAACAACTGATTCTATGTTAAAAAAGAGAAAATACAATACAACTCTTTCACGTTTACAAATAATTATTTAATAGAATTGCATTTTATGTATCTTCTTTATGAAACCAATGGAACAGAATTAGAGAAGAAACAGCCTGAAAAATGGATTACTAGAGTAAAGGCCATAGAACAGAAGCTAGAGGGTTTTTTTAATCAGAATAAAACCTTCAGAAGAATCCAATCTGGAACTTACAATAACAGAAAGAAAATGGTAGTTCAAGATAAGAAAGATCCACAAAGGCCTAAGGAGATACTGAATGCCACCCCATTGAGATGCTAAGTAAATAGTTTTGGCTATAAACCAATATGGTCAGCCTGTATATTGTATTTATGTTGTCAAGGATCTATTACAAGTGAAAGTCTATATGCTGATTTAAAAATACAAATTCTGTTTAATAAAGCCATCTTAGAGTGACCAATTTATAATCATACAAAAGATTATTATGTTCATTTTGTAGACTCTGGAAAATTAAGATATTTACATTTGTTGATGCATCGTACTATTGATACATTTTCAAAATTTCAATGGGCTTTTGCCTTGAATTCTGGAAAAGATTCTGTGGGTGCAGATTTATGAGAGATAATGGCTATCTTGAAGATGCCTTAGCAGATTGAAGATGATGGTGATTTATATATATATATGTATATATATATAATATAGACTGAAACAGAGCCTTATATATACATATATATACATATAAATATATATAGTGGCATAAATCTGTTACAGATAAGGCTTACAATCCTATATTCAAGCAATTGTGGAAAAATATAACAAAACTTTAAAGAAAAGGCTCATAGAAGAGAAAGGGGATATGAGATCTCCCAGAGACTGAACAGAACTTTATTGACATTGGATTATTTGAATGAGACAGATAACACAGCTGCTGTTAACACATTGACTGGAGTTTGGAAAGGACTGATGAATTAGATCAGCCTATATATGTGATAGCAGTGGAATGAAGGGCAGGAAATATGTTGCAATGGGAAGAACATTTTGCTTTTATTTCAATAGGAGAGAAAGGGGTGCTGATTCCACCCACACTGATGAAAATCAGAATTGACAGAGAGAGACCCCTTAAAGTTTTGGCTGCAAACAGAAAGACAAACATCATGAAGACAAACGAAAGAGGCAACTTGTGTCATTCATCCTTCTTCCTGAGAATAGCTCTGAGACTGGCTGAAACATGGAAATAACTTTTCCAGTCATAACTTCAGCTATGCTATACGTAGCTAATAAATCTTGTTGGCTACAGAATCCTCAAGACTTATCATGCTATCCTTTTAAATGGAATAGACAGACATTTATATTACAGTTTCGTTATATATTTCGAACTAGCTTATAAGAAACCACAGATGCCTTACCTGCTTGAATTCAGAGAAAGAAAATCATCCTTTTACTGAATTGTGCACACTGCACATATGTTATTGCAGAAATGTAATTATCTGTGAGTGTTTATATATTGACATACACCAATGCAGTCCTGATAAGATTTCCCTTGAGGATACTGAGACACTGAGATAAATGTGTTCCAGCACCCTGCTTGATCCAACCTTAGACTACTTTACTAGCTGTTTCATCAAAACTTGCTTCCAGAACAGCTTCAAAATAAGCTGTTGACCCCAGATAACCTTAGTTTGTCCAGCATCAAAGACTTTTACAGTCAAAGAGTTCATTGAAGCCATGAACTTTCTCAGAATGCAGAGACAAGACAACAAATGCTATAGCTAGCTTCTTAAGAATGACCAATATTCTAATTTTTAGGGGCTCTGAAAAGGATAACAGTGCCCCAAATCAGTAGGAAGCAATTTTAAGAGAGTTGTGCCACTACTCTGAAGAGGTAGGGTAGATATTTTTTGGTTGTTCAATGGATAATCAATGATTGTCTTTCTTTAAGCAATGGCTGTTATAAGATGTTATAGTCTTGATTAGGGAGGAAGCAAACATGGTGATTTAGATACAGAGATTTCTTTTTTGCTTATTCTTTTCGCTATCCTTTTATCTCTCTGATCTAATGCTAGTGGGGAAGGAGACAAGATGAAAAGAAAAGGCGGTTATAGGAATAATTTAGGAATAATAGTGATAAAGGATAGATTGTTAAATCTATTCTATAGAGCTGCTACTAGCCAAAAGTCTTATGCTGGTATACATCTTAGTATATTGATACAAAATTAAGGTTATATTTGGTTACATTGGTATATATCTTTCTATATTAATACAGACTTTGGTTTACATTTTTCTATAATACACTATATATCATGTTTTAACTCTTATTTAAGTTATTGTATCTATGCAATGTTAACTTCGAGTCCTTTTGAAAGCTATTATTGAAAACTGTTTGGGATAATTAAGTAACGCAAGTTAATAGTCAGATATCCTAATCTAGTTAATTTGAGGTAATATATTTTCAAGGTTGAACAGACAGTAAATAACTAGAAAGAAGCATTCTTTGCCATTCAAATATATTACAGACAGACAGATGGTCTTTGTAAGTCTCAGAGATTCACAGACTGTCATTTAAGGATGTATTAACCAAAATCTTTTTGTTTTTTTGACAATGCAACAGGTTTGCTCCTGGAAGCACCCTCATTGTACTTCAAAAAAGAATCTCCATATGGAGTTTTACTTCAAATGTTGCAAACTAGCCACAGGGTAAAACAGCACCCTTGTTTCAACTACAAAAAGAATGCTTTCTAAAATGGTCAACCACACAGGGAAGTTGATTGCTGAGCTTTGCCAAGACAGGATAAGCAGTCCTTCATAATTCTCACTTCACAGAAAAGTCTGTCAGATATTCTGGTCAAAAGGCTGAAGATGTATGCTCCTACAGTACGGAGAATTCTTGGGTGACTTTTCAGGCAGCCAGCTCCTCGTTAATTTCTATGATTTTGAAGCTGCTTGTCTGTATTTCCTGCATACTCAGGCAATATTTATTCCTTATCAGGTCTCTGATGGAGTTGAAAACTAGATAGTTATAGTCTTATAATTGAACTTAAGTTGTTTAGGATTTAAAAAAAATGCTCTTCAGTCTAAGATGTTTTAGGTTGGTAATGCAAATTATAATAGAAATTGATTTAGATATAGAACTCTGAATTCCCCAAGAGGATAGATAGTAGAATACTTTATCCAAGGTTGCCAAATACCTATGGATTGGACATTGTGAACATAAATCTTATCTGATAGCTTTCATAATTGACATTATTATATATAGTTTATTATTTTAAGAATAAAATACTTTTTTTATTGAACTGAGTGGGGAGATATAGGGATAATATCTTGTGCATGTGGGATAGCATTCATCTGTCAATAAAAGCTGAATAGCCAATGAGCTGAGACAGGGTTAGAAAGTGGGCCATCTGGCACAGAGAGAGAAATTGTGGGGTTGAGTCAGCTGAGGAGATTCACTTGGACACAGAGGAAGATGGTTACATGAAACCAAGGACTAGTTAATCACCCACATGGCATGACAGGCTACTTTAAACACAATTGAGTTAGGAGCTAGTGGAAATGAGTGAAAGCTATTGGCCTAGGTCTTTATTTATATATAAGAAGTCTTATAGTCATTAGTTTGAGGAAATTTTTGCACTGGTGGGAAAGCCCACAATTACAAAAATCAACGTAGCAGGTTTTAATGATCACAGAGGGCTAGAAAAATACTTATTTCCATTATCCATACTGGAGGCACTCCTCTTTTATGGAGTGTAATGGTTTGAATAAGAATGACCTTGTTAAGTAGTTAGTTACCTGGGAGTGGCAACATTTGAAAGGATTAGAAGGATTAGGAACCATGGCCTAAAGGTGGATTTTGAGGTTTGAGATCCCTTCTCAATGCTAGAGTCTTTATCTTCTTTGTACCTATGGATTAGGATATAATTCTCAGCTACTGCTCCTGGATGCCACAATGTTTCCCACCATGATGATAATGAACTGAGCCTCTGAAACAGTAAACAAATCCCCAATAAAATACTTTCTCTTATAAGAATTTCCATAATTATGCTATCTCTTGAGTCCCAATTTAATAGAGTTGGGCAGTGCATACAAAAAGACTTCTCTCCATAGTGTAGAATAACATCCAGTAGGAAGCAGTATATTTACTAAACTTAGCAAAGTTGAAAACTAAAATATGAAAAGATGAAGCTGCCCCTAAGCAACTCAACTGCATGACAGAAAAATACTCAAAAGAGTTTCTGGGAATAGATGAATTTCCTGAATCCTGCAAGACCAAAGTTATAATTATTGCTACTTATTCACAGTTATCAAATATGCAAAAAGAATGGGATGATAAAAGAGAATTATAACAAAATAAAATAAAATCCTAACAATTAAGGTTAGTTATATTTGCCCAAAAGGACATCAAGGCAGCTATAATGTATTTTACAGACTAAAAAGTTGTAAGATATCGGAAGTACGGAAAATAGACTCAGATTTACATTAAAGGAAAAAGTAAAAGTATATCAAATAGGCTTTAACTCCTCCTGTCTGGAGCTCCCTTACTGTGGATTCAAGAGTTTTCTCATTCATCCTCGTAGGTGTAATCTATTCCAATATCTGTTGCTGTGTTCAAAGGGGAGACTCTCCTTAGTTCCTGAAATTTAGAACATTTTTATAACTTCTATATGTGTGTTGGCCTTCAATAAAAACATTTTAACAAACACACATCCATTAGCATAAGTTAAATTATGCTAATTGTTATGGAGCTTTGTCCGTAACAAAGTGGGAGGAGATGGTTGCTGGTTAGTACCAAAAATTTGCCCAAAAACTTTTAAAATGACAATATCTTAGTAATTTAACTTCTTGTTACTTTATTTTGTATAGCTAACAACTGGACCCAATTCACCAAGTAATAAATATCTATTAGAAGCTGAATGAAAAGGTAATGTGAAGAGTTCTATGTGATTGAACTCTAAGATTCTGCTTATTATTTATTGCCTGATATAACATTATGAATACATCGCAGCTAAGTGAAGGAAAGCACATGCTATCTGAGTTCTTGACTGAGAACAAGAAGGCAGTTGGTTTCCTGGGGAAAACAGCAGGGTAGAACACTAAGAGCAGGAGCAGAGTTTGCAATCATATAAAGTATAGTGCATTTTGATAGTAATATAAATATACGTCATTCACCAATGATCAAATTGTACTCTTAAAATTATTGGATTACATGTATAGAGGATCATAACTTATTTTTATTCATTAAAATCTGGGTTTTATATGGTGCTGTCATGTGTATAGATACTATCTTTTATACTTTATTTTTGTGCCTTTCCTCATTCTAGACTGTAAAAAGATACAATAAATAATTTTACAAAAATTTCTAATACTTGGCATCAAATTACAAAACTTTATAATTTGGCAACTTGAATATGGCTTAGTCACATTCTCATTTCTAGTCTATGATTCTAGTATGCTAACAAATTTATTTTGCGGCTTACAGTATGTGATATTGTCTAAGTTTAGCTTTCTGCTTTTTCTGGGAAAAGGAAAAGCACTATGTTAATTGTGAAAATTCACTCTGAAGCTCAGCTTTCATCTGAACCATACATACAGTCAGATCACTGACGCCTCCTGCTTTGAATGTAAACTTGATGAAATGATCATTTGAGAAAAGGAAGAATCCAGTAAGTTTTGGGAACATGGGTTTCCTTGAGGGACATTGTTTTATAATGGGAATTTGTTCTCACAAAGCGAAACTTATAACCTGAATTTTTATTTGACAAATGTGAGCTCCATCTGGGTTGCTCTCCTTGGAAGAAGAAAGTACTGTGCCGAGGCAGACAGACTTCCTCTCCTCCTGGTTACCATGGCTATTATTTTATTCTGATGATAGTTTCCTCATTACTGAAATACACCTTTTATTTGCTAAGAAAAAAGGTTGTTTTCATTTAACTTTTATCTAACAAAAGTTTTATACATGAAGCTGGAATTACTTAATTTTTCTGGATAGCAAAATAAGTCAATGTAAGAGAGAGAGAGCATACAAAGAAGAAGGGCAGTCCTGAAGCTATGACCTTCATAATAGATACTTGCTCTGGCAGTTTTCCATGTGGAAGGTGGAAATCCTAGGGCTCCATGCATCTTCCTCCATATTTTAAGGGTAATTCTCATCTGGTAGAGAGTCACACATTGCTTGATACAGTGTTTGATGCTTTATGCAATATAAACCTGGGTTACCTAGAAAATAGCCAATACCCGTAAGATATGACCTATGTCACAATAATTTTAAAAAAAGAACTACCTATGTTAGTTAATCCCTCATATTTTGTACCCAAAGGGTACAAATCCCTCACATTGAAATGATCAAGAAATAAGTATTTTGAAAGAAAAGACGTACTACTCCTTGTGTACTTCCAAATGTTGGTCAGAGAGAAAACCAAGCCCATGACAGATGGAGTAAAACACCACATTGTAACAAATATGGGATACAACCTGAATTCTCAAATATCTTAGACTCATAAAAAAAGCACTTGTGAAGTGACAGAAAATAATGACTAAAATAACCCTTAAAATTGCTGAGTCTAACGTAAGAGTTCACTCTGTTGCACAGCTCTGCAGAAGTTCATTTGGTGAAGCACAGAAAGTTAATTTATAATCCATTTGCATAACTGACATTTTACAGAATAAAAATGATGCTAGCCTGACTCTTTGACAGCTGACTGAATTCACTGCAACCTGAAAGCTGCATAGGGGCACCCCAGTAGGAAAAATTGTGTTGCATAGCATTGTAGTAAATTTTAACTGTTAATATGCTTTTTAATATGATCTTAGGATGTCTTATTCAGAGACAATCCAGTTAGATTTAAATGCATGCTACAGGCAAGACATGAAACAAGGCAGTTTTTCCAGGAGAAATGAGAGACAAGAACTCAGACAGATAATGGTTTGATTCATCAACCTTATGTGACTTAGTGTGGAGCCATAGATCAAAACAGAGTTAAGATAATATTTGTAAATTGCCTATAGTATGGTAATCATTCAGTAAGTAATCTCCTTTTAGTACATGGATGAATAAAGCATTTCCAATCTAATGCATTTGCCCCTGATGTATTTACACGATATTTTGATATTGGGTTATCTGATAATACTTTGACTAATATTGATTACAACTGACAAGATAAATAAGCAGGACATGGCTCTACAAAGTTGTCTCCAGACATGTCCTCATGTTTCTAAGGACTCAAAAATCACAATGTACTGGGCAGGTAATTTATTGTGCAATGAGGTAATCTAGACTTTTCCTTCATCTTGACAGATTACTAAGTGTATGCTATTTCATCAATGTCCAAATTGTTACAAGCGTTATGGTTGGTAAAGTTTTGAGGCTTCATTTCAATAATCCACTCTCTTTCTTTGTCTACCTTTTCTTGTTCTTCTTGTTCTTACTCTTCTTGTTCTTTTTGTTCTTATTCTTCTTGTGTTCTTGTTCTTCCTGTTTTTGTTCTTCTTGTTGTTTTCTGTCTTCTTGTTCTTTTTCTTCTTGTTCTTCCTACTCTTCCTCTACTTCTCTACTCCTCCTCCTCCTCCTCCATTTATCTACTTCTGTGTGAACTAATAATTTAGAAACTATTGTAGAAATAGATTGTCACCTTCAAAGTAAGTTAATTTCTTTAAAAAAACTACAGACATGAAAAGTAAAATTTTTATTCTTACTGTGAATATTTTGACCCTAATATTATTCAAAAGGCTGGGAATAAATCCATCAACAACATAGATGAGAATAAATATTAGAGTAATTAGTCAAAAGAGAGATAGATATGTAGAAGTACACATAATAATAACCATGCCACAAGATAAAGTTTTTTGGGACAGGTAAAGCTTGGTTTGGATCGATTATTGATGCTTTACAAAGTTGTCCTGGGAAGGCAATATCTATGTGAGGAGTTATGAGTGTGGATAATGTCTGATAAATTGAAACCATTTGGAACTTCACTAATGGCAAGTTATAAAAATGAATGTACTGAGTATAGGAAGAAGATAAAGTCTAAAGTTAACAAAGCCAGACATACTTCCAAATACCTCTTAAGTAGTATCACTCCAGTATCTTGACTAGGACAATGACCATAGCATCTAATCTAGAAATAGAGAGATCTAGAAAATCCTTTGTACACTGACCTGATGTAGTATAATTCATGCTTTCAGAATGCTGCCTTGATTTCTTATTGGAGAATAAACAATATGAAGACCGTAGTCAAAGCAAGACTAGGTTAAAACAATTAAAATAAATCAGGAAATATATCAGTGATTTGTACTTAACCAGAAATGATAAAAATAATTAAGGCTATGTATTCTGAAGTGAGCTGAGATAAACTTTTGGTTTATTTTTTAATGCAAGAGAAAAAGAAAAGTAAATGTCATTCTTAACAAATACATGGTATAAGTATTAAGAAGCAAAGGGGATATGAGGGATGAAAATTTGTTTGGTTTGTGTTTTTCAAAATTAAATATCTGTTTTAGTTAATGTTCTATTGCTGTGACACGACGCCAGGATCACAGCAACTCATATAAAAGAAAACACTAATTAGGGCTCACATACTTCTTTATAAATTTAGTCCATTTTCATTGTGGTAGAGAACATGGCAGGAAACAGGAAGACATGATGCTGGAGCAGTTTTAGAAAGATCTACAACGTAATTTGCAGGCTTTTGGGAGAGAGAGATATTGGAGTAGACTTTTCAAATGATAAAGTCCACCTCTATTGACATATGTCTTCCAACATGGTCACATCTCCTAATTCATCTCAAGTAGTGTCATTCCCTAGTAACAAAGCATTCACATTTATGAAACTATGGGGCCAATTCTCTTTAAAACCATCAGAATAACTTTTAAACATCTAAGAAACATGTGATCAGAGAAAGGCATTGACCCTACCTAGGAAAAGATAACAGTAAATATTAAATTATCTTGACACAAATGAACAGCAAGGTTTATATCTCAAGTAAATAATATATCTCCTACAATCTGTGAAACATTTCTTGAATAGAATAGATTGAATAGAGATTCTATTCAATCATATACTGTGTACATTTTTAAAACCATAACATAATGAAATAATAAAATTCATTACTATAAATAATATATTATATATAGCAGTGTGATATTATATAATATATATTATACACACATATAAACACAAACATATGATGGGAGTGAGAAGAGATGAAAACATAAATTTTTCTGTTTTTCCTCCTTAGATGAGGCTTGACTGAAGGCAAGAATCAGTGTTACACACAGGCATATGTAATGAAACCAGTTTTTCACAGGTTTTAATCAACTCTTTGCAGATAATTTAATTTGTATGTATGGTCTGCTCCATAGAAATCTCTTCTGAGTTAAGCATACTGGTACATGTTTTTAATCTTGGCAGAAGAGGCTCTCTGAGTTCTAGGACAGCTTGAGCTACGTAGTGGGTCCCCTGACAGCCAGGGCTACACAGAAAAACTCTCTCTCTCTTTTTAAAAACAAAACAAAACAAAACAAAACAAAACAAAACATATCAAAACAAAATAGAAAGAAAGAAAGAAAGAAAGAAAAGAAGAAAGAAAAAAATTGTCTTTCAAGTTTTTCTTTTTCCCATGGAGCCTTAACTACTCTGTCACATAGATGTGGTGCTTCAATAGTCATGACTCAAAGACTTTAAATGACTATATTCATTTTAAGGTAACTGAATGCCTACAAAACAAACATATTTGCTGCAATACATTTGTTCTCATTCTTTGCCAAAGGTTTACTTGGAAATGCAAACGTTATAGGAAGTGCAAGAGATCTTGGTGTGCTCTTATTCAAGCGACTCACAATTGATGCTGAGTACAACAATCTTAACCTGCAGAACAGGCTGAGAATTTTGTAATTGTGTCCCTTTAGCTCCTTCATTCCTGCAGCAAGAGAACAGTTGCTTTGCTTTGTTAACAATCTTCACATTCTTGCACCCTTTCCTTGTGTTTTCCTTTGTTTACCCTTCAGATTAGTGAAGCATATTAACTGTTTCAATCCATCTAAAATTTTACTCTAATCTGTGCATAAGATTACTTTCTTTTGTCTGTTCACATTCCTCAGGACTTTTAGTGACTTAGGTTTTGAAGTGAAGGCATTTGTGGAATAATTTTTGACAGGCTACATGTATATGCAAACAAACTTTGAAAATGACTCTAACTTTCCAGAATTTGCTCTTTTAGTCAACTAACTATGCCTTGACTGATTATTCCTAAAATCTAACAGCTATCATATTTATTTACATATGCCAATTAAGTAAGAGCTGCAAGCACATTGATTTTAAATCTGTTGTTTCCGGATCTAAAATAACTCTTTTAACTCTGCTGGAGGGTACCCAGTTCTTTTCCTTCTTTCAACTTTGCCACTTAAATCATAGTTCAAGGTTAACCATCATAGAAAAATAGAGAAACAAAGGAGGCCTTCAATGAATACCTCAGTAGACAGTTCATAATCAGCAATAATAATATGGCTGCAATCTAATTGTTAGGAAGATCAACAAAGGGCCAAACTACTGGGTATAAGGGAGTTTGCTTTTCTCAAGAAACTATCATCATATTCTTCTATAAGCCCCTTAGACTTAACTGCTTCAAGGACAGCAAATCATGAGCTACTGACTATATGTCCTACCAGATTTTATATTAAAACATAAAATACTAGCAGTGGAATTTATAGCTGATCATAGAACATGTGTAGAAGTCAACTTGTCTTAAGAAAACTGTGCATATGTAAATGCAAGTTCAGTAACATTATTATTAAAATGTCAAGAAACATATTATCCCTCCTCACAGTAACAAAAAATATTGCAGTTTGTATAATTGTAAAACAAAGAGCATATTTTTAAAACATATATAAAAGTTTAATAATTTATAAGTCTCCACTAAGTCTTAGTAAAGACTGAATATAATATTCCAAGAATTATGGTTTCAAATTGTTCTAACATAATTCTTTTGATTCTTTTCAACTTTATATTATATACCCCATATCCGCTTATCTCCATGTCCTTCTATATCCACCATCCACCCATGTGTGATAACTTTTCTCATTTGTCAGTTTTACTATATCTGGAATGAACTACAATCCAGGAATGGAGAGCATGCCTGTGACTCAGATCTTAAAGCTCGCAGAGAAAAGCTTTGGATCAAGATATTGAGATGAGATGACACATGCTCTTAATCTGGATGGACGCACACCATTAATCCAGCTCTTGTGGTATACCTTGAATCTGGGCCATGCCATCTGCTTGAGATCTATATAAGGACAATGGAAGAAGCAAGGGTTCATTTGTTTTTCACCTGCTTGCACTTACTTTGCCAGCATATTGATTGGAGCCTACATCTTCAGGATTCCAATTTATACAGTCCCAGCTCATGGGACTGAGCAGCTACTAGACTCTTGACTTTTCCTTTACAGCTGGCCATTGTTGGGGTTTGTTGTACTGCACTGTGTAAAGCGTTCCAATAAATTCCATATATATATATATATATATATATATATATATATATATATATATTCATCCCACATTTCTTGTGACTCTAGAGAACACACACACACACACACACACACACACACACACACACACACACACACACACACACACATATATATATATATATATATATATATATATATATATATAAGTTTTACTTTTATTTTCTTTTGGAAGAAGTCAAAATAAAACAAAATAATTCTCTATGGAAATGGTGGAATACCACAATATTATGTCACACAGTACACCCTTCTGCCCAAATAAGAAGAGCAAGTGTTCTTAACCACAGAGTATCACCTCATTCCCAGAAAATATTTAGTGAAAAACTGAGATTACTAAATTCTAAATAATTTTTTAAATGTTTCCCAGCCCTTACTCTAGCATACATGTGGCTGTACTATTGTGGGTCTTCAAAAAGTTCAAAAATATTGAACTAAAGAGACAGAAAGTATCTTATTTATGGGCAATGAATCTTAATTTGAAATAAAATATAAAAGTTATATACAGATAAAAATATAAATAGAAGGTATAAAATGTATTTTGAAAGTTGTATTTTTCATCTACAATCTACTGTATCCATACATGACTAGTATTGTAAGCTTGACAGGGTGTGAATTACCTAAGGCAAAACCACTGTGAATATCACACAGATTGATTATTTTAAACAGCTTAGCCTCTAGCCATGCTTTTGAGAGTTTATCTTTTATTCAGTTAATTCTGGTAGGGAAATCTAGTCACTCTTATCTGTGGCACCACTTCCTATCTTTGGGTCGTTGAGTGTACAAAAAGAAGAAAGTTAGATGAGTTTAAACATTCATTATTTTCTACTCCTTGATTACAGATACAATATAACCAGCTGTTTGCACCTCCTGTTGTTTTAACTTCTCCATTATTATTATGCCTAGTTTGCAGGAACACCAAGAGACCACCAGAGATCATGACACCAAGGTAAATACACAGAGTCTTTATTGTATGAGCTCAGACTTGGATCGCAGCCTTCCACAATCTGCAGGTTAAGGATGAAATGCTCACATCTTGGGATTCAGATACACACACACACACACACACACACACACACACACACACACACACACACATATATATATATATGGGAGAGGCATAAGCTGGGGCATTCGATCCTTCTGTTACATGATTAGGTAAGAGGTAAAGGAATGTTATCCTTCAGCTCTGATAACATTTGTTCAGACAGCAAGGCAGGGCCATACAGCGGGAAGTGCTGGCTCTTTGACTTAGCATGAAAGGGAATGTGAGACACTGCACCAAGGGCTAGTGCAGAGTCAAGAACAGACTGCCTTTGTCTCTCCATTACGATGGACTGTATCCTTAACTCTATTCCAAAGTAAGTCTTTTCTTCTTGCTTTTCTCTGTCAATTTATCAGCACACAAAAAAGTAACTAAAATATATTGTTGACACTGAGAAATCAGCCATGATTCAGTAAACATGACTGTGTCTATCTTAAGGTTGGTGGCGATTTTGTACCTGGAGAATGAAAGAGTTTGAGAATCTACCGGAAAAGCCATAGCATGCTGAAGCTTAATGAACCTTGTTTCTGGTGGAAACGTGTAAGACAAAAGTGCTGAGAGGAACACAGTGAAGATCGAGCTCATGAGATTTCAGACCATAACAACACTATCAGGACCTTGGCTAGACACTGTTCTTGTAATATTTTGGTCAAGAATCTTGTTAACTGTCCATGTTCTGAGAAATTTACTGAGGCCGAGTTTGAAAATAATAGACACATATTTTTGGAGAAATAAATTTCAAGGCAAGGTTTAAATTTGGGCTATGCAAGGGCTAATTTTTATGGCTCCTCTCCTGGCTTTCTGCTTAAAAGTGACAACTGTTGAACAGAAATATAAAAATATGTAGTTTGTTAAGTAGAAAAAGAGCATAAACAAGTTGAACATAAAGTCAAAATACTTGCAGAAAAAAATTAAAACAAACACCCTACTCAACAATAAATACCCTTATCAAACAATAAGAAACATGCCCCAGAGGGAAACCCTTCTCATCAAACACTTCAACTGGTAAAAATGCAAATTTATTTAAACATAAAGAATGTGAAGTGAGAATGTAAGTTAAGGAATTCTTGTTCTTCAAATACAATGGGCTATGAAAGTTGGTACCCAAGGTCAGCAGAAAGATAGATCAATATTTACATAGCATTGACTAAAGAGATTAGATTACATACTAAGCCAACAGTGGAATGTGAGTGTCATCTCCAGAGTTCTGTTTTTGTAATTGTGAAAGTTCAAAGTGTGAGAGGGTCTCATGAAGTCTTGATCCATGGTTTCAGAGAGTAAATGAAGCTAGACAATATATGTCAAGACTGGAGTCTCCAGAAGGAGGTCCCAAAATTCTATTTTGTAAAGCTATGAAGATGGGGTTTAAGTTATAATGACCAACCCCACCCCAGGTTTTTGAGATGTCAGAACCATGGAATATCTGAAGCAGAAAGCTATGTGCATAAAGTGGAGTTGGATCAAGAGAAAGCATTAGAAATCATAACCAAAACTTGAAGAGTTAAAAGTTTTATTACACTATTTGAATTGTAAAGTTAAGCCTTTTGTATTTTATAATTAGTAGCCCACTCAAGAGAAAGAAATCATGTTTGATATTGGAAACCTGGCCAGCTTCCCAGGGATGGTGAGGGCATTGTAGTTTAGAAAGGAATCTTACTAGTCCTAATTTGCTAGAGCAGCATAAATCCTTGATACATTCTAAATCATATCCTTATATAGCAACCATCCATCACAAAGAAGCTTTTCTATATAGTAAATACCAGCCATTACAGAAACCCACAGAAGAATACAATGCAGAGATCAATGGATCATGGGGAATATAGGCTCAATGGATATAATGGATATTTCTATGTCACTGCTCCTACATGTATGGTTCAGAAAACATCAGAAGAGAGGAAAGATGGATTATAAGAGCCAGAATACCAGAAAGTCTGATGAAATCATGTCTTCTTGAAATGACTGCATAAATAAGACTAGAACAAGAGCAATATCAATGCACATGTCAATGCCAATGAAGGAAAGTTGGCAAGGTCCCACCCTTAATTAGACAAGGAACTATGGGAAACGTTGACAGCTGAAAGGAGAATTAGCTTTTCCTGGGGATGAGCCCCTCATTGGTTTTTCAATGTATGTGATCAGTCTTGAAGTCACATACAAACTAACAATAAAAACAAGCTCACTGATGTGTGTGTGTGTGTGTGTGTGTGTGTGTGTGTGTATACATACACACAGATATATTTAACAATAATTAAAGAAAAAGAGACTATCAACATTAAAGTGTTTGTAAGGTGATGTCTTAGGGTTTTACTTCTGTGAACAGACACCATGACCAAAACCACTCTTATAAGGACAACATTTAATTGGGGCTGGCTTACAGGTTCAGAGGTTCAGTCCATTATCATCAAGGCAGGAGCATGGCAGCATCCAGGCAAGCATGGTGTGGGAGGAGCTGAGAGTTCTACATTTTCATCTGAAGGCCTCTAGAAGAATACTGGTTTCCAGGCATCTAGGAGTAGGATATTAAAGTCCACACCCACACTGGCACGCCTACTCTAAACAAGGCCACACCACCTAATAGTGCCACTTTCCTAGCCCAAGCATATACAAACCATCACAGGTGACAAGAAAGGAGTTTGATTACTTCGGGTAATTGGGAAGGGCTGATGGGAGGAAAGTTACAGGAGAGAGTAATGTCAATACTATTTTAAATTAGCAACATTAAAAAAGAAGATGATAGTAACAGTAATAAAAGAAAAACAAAACTCTCATGAGGCATTTATTAGGTGTAGTTATTAACATCTGAAGTGAACATTCAGAATGTAAAGCAGAAGTAACATTATCCGTTGTTAAGAAAACAAATATAAAACCCCTAGAAGGCAATAAATGAGAAAATTCAGTAACACATGTACAGAATATTCTAAAGAACCACCAAAAGACAGACAAAAATTAATACAATATTAGTCACCAAAAAGACAATGATAAGTTATTTGTCAAGAGAAAATAGAAAGTTAAAAATGATCATGACTATCTTTTCCTATCTCTTCTGAATCAGAGATGGTTTTTCCCAAGTTATGCTGTTATTTGCTGTTACATAAGGAAGGAGGAGTTTTTTTTATTTTATTTTAATGGTTCTTATCATTATGACAGAAGATGTGTTGGAATCTGAAACTTTCACTATCTGATCCTTCCTTGACTCTATCCTATAAAAACAATCAGGATTTCAACTGCATTCCTAAGTACTCATTCTTTTTAACTCTTGTATTTCACAATTACCTCACACAAAATATTTTTGCAATTTATTATACCTAGTTGTCCTCAGAAAATCAAATGTCAAAATAGTGTAAAAAATATGGTTACATTATGTCATTAGGAGCAAAGATTATTGACCAACTTAAAAACCATAGTCTAAAAATGGTGCAAAAAAAAATGAACAAATCTTTCTAAAAACCAACTCCCCCTGCAAAAACCCCAAAAAACAAACAAGCAAACAAACAAATAAAAAACCATGTAAGTCAATTTAAGCACTCTTATGTAGATAGTTTCTGTTTTTCACTGTTAAGACTTGGGAATTTGAAGTCTTTCCACTGAGGGCTAGATCTTCAGACCATGAAATTAATATGTATTAATATAATATATAACACAACATATGTATTATTATATATTATTATATATAAATATATTTAATAGTCTAACCTTCCTCATGGAAACTTACTTGGCTTTAATTACATATATTTATGTTCACCTATTATCTGTTTATTGAGAAATGTCACTAGCCTCTTGGGCTACTGGCTGGGCAGTCAAGTGATTGCCACTTCAAGAACCAAATAAAACAATTTTTGGAGTTCTAGCCTTGGTATAACCTAATGATGTAGAGACAGACACAGGCACACCAGAGAGGCACACATAGCTCTAGAATCTGCAGTGGTTCTCTGCTGCAGAGTTTCTATCTCTAATTCCTCCACATGAAATTGGGGAGAATGATACATACAGCAGTTCTTTTATTGTTCAGGAATGTTTTATCTAGCTTTGCTTTATTGTGCTTCAATGTAAGTCTCAAAATTTGAGTTCTGTGAAGAATTGTATTAGAATTTTTATGTAATAGCACAGAATCTGCAAGATTACCTTTAATAATATAGGCAGTTTACGGCATCAATCCTACCAGTCTATGAGCATGGGAGATCTTTCAATCTTCTTATATCTTCTTCAATTTCTTTCTTCAAAGACTTGAAGTTTTTATTGTATAAGTCTTTCCTTTGCTTTAAGGCTATAGTGAAAGGTATTATTTCACTGATTTCTTTCTCTGTCTGTTTCTGATTTACATACATGAAGGCTACTGATTTTTGTGAGTTGATTTTGTACCCTGATGCTTTACTTTAAATGTCTCTCAGATGTAGGAATTTCCTAGATATGATAGTACACATAAGTATGATTTCTTACCTCCTTATTTGCATTTTCCTTGATCATGTTCCTGATATTCATGGGAATGTTTTGAGTCTGTCTTCTTGTAGATGGATATTGGCTGTGGCCTTGCCGTAAGTTGCTTTTATTTGAGAGGTATATATAGTCTCTTCAGTACTTCTATCACAAAGGGATGTTGGATTTTGTCAAAGGCATCTTCTGTACCTAACTAGCTCTTTGTATTTTTGTCTTTCAGATTGTTTATATGGTAGATAATATTTATCATTTTTAGTATATGGAACAATCCCTGCAACCTTGGTGTATCCTCTTGATGTCTTCTTGGATTTTATATCCAAGCATTTTATTGAAAAAATTGAATTTATCATTGTTTGTAATTCTTTTTGTTTGTTCTATCTATTTGAGGAGTATTGGCATTAATCCTCTTTGAACAACCTGTAGAATTCTGTGCTAAAAAAGGTTGGCCTTGGGCTTCTTATGGTTGAGAAACTTTAATTACCGCTTCTATTTCAGTAGATGATATATGTCTTTTAAAATTATTTATCTGACCTTGATTTAAGTTTATAAAGAGGTATCTATTGAGGAATGGGTAATTGAGGAAATTACCCATTTATTTTTAGATTCTATGTTTGCTGGAGTAGAGGTTTTTTTTAAAGTATACTGTTAACAGTCCTTTGGATTTCTTTGTTATCTGTAATTATGTCTGCCTTTTCATCTCTAATCTTGTTATTTTGTCTTGTTTTTCTCTTTTTTTCTAATTTTGTTAATTTGGAATTTATCTCTCTGGGTGTGTTTTAGTTGATTTGGCAGGGTATGCCAATCTTGATTTTCATGAAGGCCCAACTCTTCATTTCTTTAATTCTTTGTGATTTTGTGGGTTTTTTATTTGTTTGTTTGATTTTTGATTATTGCTTCTGCTTTACTAATTTCACCCTTGCATTTGATTATTTCTTTCCATATACTCTTTTGCATGTGGTTTGTTTTCCTTCCTTCCTTTCTTCCCTCCCTCCCTCCCTCCCTCTCTCTCTCTCTACATTATGAATAGATCTCTCCAATCCTTTTTTATATAGGCATTTTAATGAATTTACAGGCATTGAATTAATCTCTTGAATCACCTTTATTGTGCACTATAAGTTTGGGTATTTTGTTTTCTTTTTCATCCAGTTTTGGGAAGTTTATTTATTTATTTATTTACTTACTTACTTACTTACTTACTTACTTACTTATTTTTGACCTGACCCAATTTTTATTTAATATTGATTTTTTTCAGTTTTCATGAGCTTTTTGGTGTTTTTGTTGTTGTTGATATCCAACTTTACTCTTTGTTAGTCAGATAGAGTGCATGGTTTTAGTTCAAATTTTTCTATCTGTTGATTCTTGTTTGTTTCTGAGTATGTAATCAATGTTGAAGAATGTTTTATGAACTGCTAAGAAGAAGACATATTCTTTTGTGTTTGAATCAGATGTTCTGTAAATATCCTCTATATCTATTTGGTGTTAACATTTAGCTCTAGTCAAATGACATCATTTAACTCTAGAATTTCTCCTTTTAATTTTGTTCTAGGTGCCTTTTCTATTAGGAAAAGTGTGGTATGAAAATAAACCACAATCATTGAGGAGTGATATCTGATTTAAGATGTAATAATGTTTCTTTTATGATCTTGGGTATTCTGTATTTTGTTCATAGATTTTCAATGTCCTATTGATAGATATTTCCTCCAGAGAATATGTAGTATTGTTCCCTATCTCTTTTGATTATTTTTGGTTCAAAGTTGATTTTGCAGATATTAAAATGGCTATACTCCCCTGTTTCTTGGATCAATTTTCTTGGAATATCTTTTTTATATCCTTTTACTCTAAGGTTGTTTATCTTTGATGTCAAAGTGTGCTTCTTGGATGCAAAAGAAACATGGACTTTGTTTTCAAATTCCATCTGTGGGCATGTGTTTCTTTACTAGGGAATAGAGATGTTGAGAATAATCAATGAACAGTGTGTTTTGATTCCTATTGTTTTGTTACTGTGGTGTTTTCTTGTTACTATAGGCATAAAGCTTGTTTACATAATAATGTACATATTTTACTTCATGTCCTTCTTTGGGTAGTGTTCTCACTGGCAATGCTAATGACTCCTTGATATTCATATTAAAGGAAGTGAGAATATGTCAGGTGACCCCCAGCAAAATGTTGATGCTATAACCTTCAGGACAGTCCTCAAGGCTGTGGGAAAGAACTCTGAAAACATGAATTCAAGAATACACAAATCAGTGTAAAGACTGTTCTTTACAGATTTCTCAACTATGTAAAATATAAAAATGCAATAGGAATTTTGTGGGACTTCACAGACCTGAAAAACAAACAAACAAACAAACAAACAACCACCACCAACAACAACAACAACAAAACCAGTGGCAAGTGCACTAATGAGTCAGCTTAGGCAGAAGGAGACATGACTTGGTAAATACAGGAAAGAATCCTGGATTATGAAAGAGTGAAAGAAGATGCTACAAGATGTGGTTTGCTACGAAGCTGGAGATAGGACTGGAAGTGATTAGAATTGGAAGAGAGGAGGGAGAGTGAAAATAGTGTACTTGATTTTCTAGCTGGCATGACCAGCAAGTTTCAGGGAAGCCAGCCCTGCTAGAGGTGGTTGCTGAGACAAACCAATGGGGTTCTGGGGGCTTAGGAGAAGACCTGTGAAATCAATTGAGTATGACAGCAAAGCAGAAAGGGAAATTACTGTTGTGGTAAAAATTAATAAGCTGTGGAACTGGTTCCTACACATTCTCACTCCTCACAGCTCTGGCTGTTTCTCTGCCAGCCGCTTTCACACACTGTCTCCTTGGCAGGTAAAATCAAAGTTCCAGAAACTTGTAATTTAGCAATTAGATTTATATGTTAAATACTCAATCCATAATACATCTACGCAATAAATTCATTTCCAATTAATAAAGATTTAAACCACCCACCTAGACAAGATAAAATGGACCTAGTACTCCTGGATCTAGGATCATCCTGCTCCATTGTCTCCATATTGATTTCTCCTCCTTCCTCCTCTCTGTGGGAGCTGGTGGATGAATCAAAGGGTTTATGTCATTGTTTCAATTAATTTACAGACCCCTAACAACCAGATTTTAACATGTTTTAGTGTATGTATTTGCTATCAGTATAAACAGTTTTTGCTTATTTGTAATTGGAAAACATTTTCCAAGTACTGTATTGTGTGTGTACGCACGTGTGTGTGTGTGTGTGTGTGTGTGCTCGCGCATGGGTGTATATGTGTGTGTGTGTGTTTGTGCATGTGTATATACAGGGCCATACACACACATGTGCATATGGACACAGCCTGGAGCTCATTGATTCGATAATCTGTTTGTCTAACAAGACCAAAGAAATTTCTTGGCTTTGCCTCCTGATTGCTATCACTATGAGTGCACTGTACTGTACTAGGATTTTTACATACTACTGTCTTAGTAAGGGTTGCTACTGCTGTGATAAACATTTTAAATTCCACAGGCTTTAGGAGTTCCAGCAGTGTAAAAACTCACCCATTTTAAAGTACTCAAAGGCTATGTCAAAGTCCCAAGTCTCTTTAGAATATGCAAGATTTCCCTAAAATAGCTACTCTCTAAATTATCCAAAGTCATTCACCTATGAGCTCCACTAAAAGCTAAAAATGCAAGTTAAATCCTTTCTTATTTTAAAAGTTAAGAATGAGGGCACAGTTTTATTAATATAAAATCCAAATTGAGATGGTTTGAGTAAATATGGCCCCCAGAGACTCATGTGTTTGAAAGCTTTGGCATAGAGAGTCACACTATTAGGAAGTGTGGCCTTGTCAGAATGGGTGTGGCCTTGTCACTGTATGTCACTGTGGATGGAGACAGGTTTTGAGGTCATATATATATACTCACCCAGTGCCCGCTGTGGGACATGGTCCCTTTTCTGCTGCCTGCCGATCACGATGTAGAATTTTCATCTCCTTCTCCAGTGCCTTTTCTTCCTGAAAGCTGCCATACTTCCCACCACGATGAGAATTGACGAAACCTCTGTAACTGTAAGCCATCACCAAATTAAATGTCGTCCTTTATAAGAGTTGCAGTAGTCATATCGTCTGTTCACAGAAATAAAACCTTAACTAGGACAAAATGAAAGTTTAATTCAGTGTTTGGCTTCTGGAACTTATCTTCTGGGTTCCAGAGCACTAGAGTATCTTTATCTCTCTGGCTTTGCTATCCACAGCAAATGTAGAGTCTCTTCTAGGTGCAGACCAGCTCCACTGCACAGCTGCTGTTCCCTCTAGTGGTCATCCCAGGTACTGACATAGCTAGTCAATCTACAGGCAGCTAAACATGTTGGAAACTACATCTTTCTGGTAGCTCATGTGGTCTGAGTCACTTCTGTGGAGTTTAGTGTGTTTAAGAATGTCTCTCATCAGTCCTTATTGAAGATATATGCTTGGGGATACAGGATAATATATCTTTTCTCTGGCCGGAAAGTCCTGAAGCCTTTGAGATGTTTTAGACTAACGAGCTTCCCTGAAGATGGTATGTTTCACCTGCTGTCCTGGTTATTGTTCTGACAACTTGAGACAGGCTGGTGTCATTTGAGAAGAGGAACGGTACATTGAGAAAAATGCCTCCTCCAATTTGGCCTGTGGTCAATGTGTGGGTTATTTTTTCTGATTCATGCTTGATGTTGGAGGTCCCAGACCAATGTGGGTGAGGTCAGACCTCAGTAAGTGATTCTGAGTTGTATAAGAAATCAAGATAACACGCCACCAGGAGCAAGCCAGTGACCAGTATTCCTCCATGGCTTTTGCTTCAGTTCCTGCCTCAATTTTCTTCAGTGATGGGTATAAACACAGAGTTGTGAGAAGAGATAAATTGTTTCCTCTTCAGGTTGCTTTTGCTCAGCATGTTTTGTTAGAACAATAGAAATCCTAAAAAAGCCTTCTTCCTTAAGAACATCCCGTCTTAACAAAATTTTAGCCAGGATGGAGGGTTTTCTTATGGAAAGAAATTGCTACACAAAGTATCTATAACTGAGGTTTGTAAGAACTGGCATCTTGGCACTATTAGGTCTTCCTTCAGTGAGGATAGGCTTTATTTACAACTATTTTATTTTCTTATATCTTTAGTGAGATGTTTGTGATTTTCCTTGCATAGCTATTGGTTATGATTTAATGGGTTTACTCCTAGAGGTTTTTTCAGTCGTTGGCTTTTTCTCATTTTATACAAAAAGCTAATTTAAATTTAAAATTTTTTAAAAATTTGAACACTATTTCTGGAATGCAGAAAAGAAATCTGACTTTTGAACACTATATATATGTATATATATACATATATTATATATATTTACTATAGTTACTCACATTTCAAGAATGATTTTGAACAAGGGTGAGAGGAAGGTCTTTTTTAAATCTATTTGCTTTTGCTTTTTACCGTTAAAGATGATATCACCTGTAGAATTTTTCATAAGTGTTCTTTTTTATGTTGAGACAACAACCATCAATCCCACTAAATGAGAGCTCGCCACAAATTTCTACAGGACATGGACAATTCTTTTCTACACTAATGATACGATCCTGCAATGCTGCAAAATAGCTTGGGAATATGATAGTTTAACAACACCCCGTATTTAGTTTAGCCAAAATTTTATATCTGAAACCAATACGATGTAATCATGATATAATTCTTTTAAAACATTTTTAGAGTTCATATATTAATATTTTGTTGAGGATTGTTGCACTTATGAGAGATATTGGTTTATAGGTTACACAAATGATGTATATTATCTTATTTTGATATTAGAAAAATCATAGAATATTTGAGGAAGCATCTTTTCAGTTGCTACATTTTAGAAAGATTGTGGAAACTGGTGTAATGCTTCTCTAAAATATTTTACTGAATCCACAGTAGCTGTATATAGACCTTCTGTTTAAGTTATAAACTGGTGATTTAATTTTTCTAATAAATATGGTAATATTTATATTTTAATTTTCTCTTTGTGTACATTATGGTTGTTTTGTTTTTGTTTGTTTTGTTTTATTTTAACAAAACTGTACCATTCTTTATCAATTTTGTGACTTAAAAGTTTTGATTGCACTGTAGTGATCACCTAGTACTGATATTCATTATTTATGTTTCCTCTTTCTCTTGGTTAGATGGTAATTTTATTTTCTTCTTATTAAGTGCATTTACATGCATATGCTCACAAGCACCTCCATTTTTGAAAGATTGTCATAGAAGTGCAATTTGTGAAAGATTGTTGCCATACTTGCCTGTTTTGACAAGCGATGTGAAAAACAGAAGAGAAGAAACCGCATCAGTGTTACCAAATCTAAGAGAGGATAATGCCTTTGAGATGGTATTCTTCTCATTTGTCTATTCCTATTATTCTTATATTTGTTCTTTTTTGTAGTGTTCCATATTTCTGGGATTATTATGGATTATGAAAGGAATATTTTAGATTTATCATTTTTTGACTCATGGATCTATGTCTTCTATTTTTTCTTCAATGCCTGAGATTTATTCTCCCAGATCTTGTATTCATTATTGAAACTTGCTTTTGTGGTTCATGATTAAGTTCCTAAATTTTTCATTTAAAATATAAATACATAATGGACAAATTTGGAGAGAATAGATACTTCTATGTTTGCAGTGTGTGTTTTAGATAATTAGCATTGGGTAATCAAAATGGCTTATTTGTGAATTTAATAGCATTAAGATTACCTTCAAATGAAAAATATTTCAAAAGTTAAAAAAATTCAATAAAAAAGATTTCCATTAGTTTTTTTTTACTTTTTTATTCTATTTCCACTTTTAAGTCTTAAACAGTTTAATTCATTTCTTTTCACTGCTTGTGTTTTCATAGATTTCTTTACGTGATTTATTTGTTTCCTCTTTAAGAACTTCTATTATTTTAGTAGTATTGCTTCAAGTTTCTCTAGAAAATATTCTCCTGAGGTAACCCAGGAACAATAGAACACACATGGTATGCACTCAGTGATAAGTGTATATTATCCCAAAAGCTCTGAATACCCAAGAAACAATTCACAGATCATATGAAGCTCAAGAAGAAGGAAGACCAAAATTTGGATGCTTCAGTCCTTAGAAGGGGGAACAAAATACTCACAGGAGGAAATACAGAGATGAGTGGATCAGAGACTTAAGGAAAGGTCATCCAGAGACTGCCCCGCCTGGGGATCCACCCCATATGCAGCTACCAAGCCCAGTCACTATTGCTGAGGCCAAGAAATGCTTGCTGACAGGAGCCTGATATGGATGTCTCCTGAGTGATTCTGTCAGAGCCTTACTGATACAGATGAGGATGCTTGTAGCTAACCATTAGACTGAGCACAGGGACCTCAATGGAGGAATTAGAGAAAGGACTGAAGGAGCTGAAGGGGTTTGCAACCCCATAGGAAGAACAACAAAATCAACCAACCAGATCCTCCAGAGCTCCTTGGGACTAAACTACTAACCAAAGAATACACATGGAAGGACCCATGGCTCCAACCCCATATGTAGCTAAGGATGGTATTGTCTGACATTAATAGGAAGACAAGCCCTTGGCACTGTGAAGGCTCATTTACCCAGTGTAGGGGAATGCCAGGGTGTTGAGGTAGGAGTGGGGCATCTTCATAGAAGCAGGGGGAGGGAAGGAGACATGGAGGAAAGGGTAAAGGGGATAATTTGAAAAGTAAATTCATAAAATACCCAATAAAAATAAATAAAAGAACCTCTATTATATGTACAAGGTTGTTTTCAGGTCTCTTACTTGTACTTGAGCTATGGCGAATTATCGAGGGTATGCTGCGGTGAGGTTGCTGGGTTCTAGTAGAAATGCCTTTTCACTGTTACTGATTGCATTGGCATACTTGCATATAATTAGAATTTGGAAAATTATAAATCTAGTTGCTGATATCTGCTCTTATCTTTAGTGGGTAGGTATTCTATTCCTTGCTTTGTATTCCCTCTATGTTCTTAGGAGAATGTCATGGCTGTATGTTGACATACAGAAAAAAAAATTCAGGGGTTCTGATAGTTTTGGGAACTGATAGTTCCAGGTAGGTGTTTCTGAATGCATTATTTATAGCAAGAGGATAACATCAGCATATATTAAATAAAAGGATAAATGTTATCCTGGATGAATTAAATGAGGACACGGTCACTCCAAAGTATGGTTGAGGGGAGAGTTTTCAGTGTGGATATGAAGATGAGTATAGCCAGAAGCATCTCCAGAGCAGGGAGAGAAAATAGTGAACTAAACAAGACTGTACCAGGCCATGAGATGTGAGGATTGAAGATCAAGACAGGAAGGGACTAGCAGTAGTGACATGGAGACAGACAGACAGACAGAGAGAGGGAGGGAGGAGGGAGGAAGAGAGAAGAGAGAGAGAGAGAGAGAGAGAGATGTCAAAAGAACTTATGGCCAAAATTGCAGTTATACAGGGCTGGGTAGTTAACTCCCAGAGATGGAGATGGAGGTTAGGGAGGTAGGTTAAGGAGTATAGTGAAAAGTGCAGGGAGCTAAGTATATTTACTCAATGAACCTTTAGGCCAGAATGTTTGATATGATGATAAGCACCTCAGATAGCCATTTGTCCTGAATCTCTGAGACCTGACAATGACATGGGAATAACTGAAATGAAGCTAATGGAAAAAAGTATCTTTTATGCCTATTTACATACTATTGTTAAAGTTTACATTGTTTATCGCACCTGATCTCCAGTATTCAAAAATAAAGGAGTTGGTGTAAAATGAATTGCTGAAATAATAGTTACCAATCACATTCTAATGCATCATTGTTTTAAATGCATAAAACAAGCAAGAGAATTTTAATTTTCATCTGTTTAGTTTTAATTGCTGTGTTTAGAAAGCTATACCTGAAGTGTATATTTTTTCAACAATGACTATTGACAGTTTTTGTATGTTCAATATTTTAAAAAGAGAATCAATATTACACCCTTTTGTTGAAGAACAAGACATCTGGGTAAGTTGATTAAAATGAGTTCTAGTTATTGATTTTAGTATTTCAGTTTTCTATGAATTAATAAATTGCAGGAAATGGCAAAAGGATTACTTACCAGTAATCTCAACTAAGCAGATATCATTAAGTGTTGTTTTCCTAAGGCTGAAGCAGAATGAATGAGGTGTTTTGTTTCTTGAGACCAGGGGGGCTACATTTTGATGTAAATTGATTTCTACCATTTCACTTTTTGAGACCATGTTCTCGCAGAACATGATTTAATTAATGAATATAATTCAAAGGCCTTTAGAATTTCTTTAAGAATAGTGAATTCTAGCATCTTTTACATGCTGCTAGAAATGATTCTTCTTGCTGCCAGGCATGAAAAAGAAGCAGATCTGCTACTACACTGGGAATCTCAGTTACAGACATAGCACCAAGCTCATTTTTCTAGATTTATCAAGTGAGACCAACACACTGCTACTGAGTCTCCTGGATTCCTGGATTGAATGTGTTTTCTCTACTCCCGTATCATATGGTCCTTCACTGCTCTAGACTCATTTGTCTTTTTTCTTTTTCTTTTTCTTTTTCTTTTTCTTTATTGTTATATAATGTTTACTGGATATTTTCTTTATTTACATTTCAAATGCTATCCCCTTTCCAGTTTCCCCTCAAAAAACCACCTATTACATCACCCCTCCCCCTGATTCTCTGAGGGTGCTCCCCCACCCACCCATTTTTACCTCACCATTCTGGTATTTCCCTATACCAGGGGCATTGAGCCTTCACAGAACCAAGGGCCTCTCCTGCCATTGATGCCAAATAAGTCCTTCCTCTGCTATATATACAGTTGGCGTCATAGTTCCCTCCATGTGTTCTCTTTGTTTGGTGGTTTAATTGCTGGGAGAGCTAGGTGTGTGTGTGTGGGAGGGGGGGGTTGTTCTTCCTATGGGGTTGCAAATGCCTTCATATCCTTCAGTTCTTTCCCTAATTCCTACATTGGGGTCCCAGTGCTCAGTATACTGGTTGCTGCAAGCATCTTCATCTGCCTTTGTCAAGCTCTGGCAGAGTCTCTCAGGAGACAGCTATATCAGGTTCTTTCAGCAATTACTTGTTGATATTCACAATAGTGTCTGGGTTTGGTGTCTGTATATTGGATGAGTCCCCAGATGGGGGTCAGTCTCTGGAGGGCCTTTTCTTTAGTCTCTGCTCTACATTTTGGTCTTGTATTTCTTTTAGACAGGAGCAATTCTGGGTTAAAAATTCGAAGATGAGTGGGTGACCACATCTCTCAACAGAGGGCCTTGCCTAATCTCTGAATATGGTCTCTACAGGTTCTCCCTCTACTTGGTTGGGTATTTCACCTAATGTCATCCCTGTTGGGTCCTGGAAGCCTTTTGCTTTATTGTCATCTGAGATTTTCAGGTGTCTACTCCCAGTTCCCCATTCCCCATAGCTACACACCTCTGTTTAATTTCCTGGCCCTCTGTATATCATCCCTGTCTTCTTCTATACCTGAACCTACCCCTTTTTCCTCTCCCCCTCATCTCTTCCTCCCAAGTCCCCTCTACCCTCTACTGTCTGTTCTAAGAAGAACTGAAGCATATGCACTTAGGTCTTCCTTCTTCTTGAGCTTCATATGGTCTGTGAGTTGTATCATGGGTATTTCTAGCTTTTGGCCTAATAGTCACTTATCAGCTAGTACATACCATGTGTATGCTTTTGTGACTGGATTACCTCACTTAGGATATTTTCAAGTTCCATCCATTTTCCTATGAATTTCATGAAGTTATTATTTTTAATAACAGACTATTTCTCCATTGTGTAAATGTACATTTTCTCTATCCATTCCTCTGTTGAAAGACATCTGGCTCTTTCCAGCTCCTCGCGATTATAAATAAGGCTTCTATGAACCTAATAGAGCATGTGTCTTTGTCATATGTTGGCGCGTCTTTTGGGTATATGCCCAGGAGTGGTATAGCTAGGTCCTCAGGTAGTACCATGTCCAATATTCTGAGGAATAGCTAGACTGATATACAGAGTGGTTGTATCAGCTTGTCTTCCTACCAACAACGGAGGAGTGTTCCTCTTGGTCCACATTCTTGCCAACATATGCTGTCACCTGAGTTTTGAACTTAGCCATTTTGATTGGGATGAGTTGGAATCTCAGGGATGTTCTGACTTGTGTTTCCCTGATGACTAAGGGTCTTGAACATTTCTTTAGGTGATTTTCTGCCATTCAATATTTCTCAGCAGAGATTTCATTGTTTAGCTCTGTACCCCATTTTTAATAGGTCTATTTGATTCTCTGGTGTCTACCTTCTTGAATTCTTCATACACACACACACACACACACACACACACACACACAAACATACACACACACACTAGATATTAAACATCTATCATATGTAGGATTAATAAAAATCTTTTCCCAACCTGTTGGTTGCCATTTTCATTTTGTCCTATTGACAATGTCCTTTGCCTTACAGAAACTTTGCGAATTTATGAGGTCCCATTTGTGGATTCTTGATCTTAGATCATAAGCTGTTGGTGTTCTGTTTAGGAAAACTTCCCCTCTGCCTATATGTTTGAGGATCTTCCCCACTTTCTCTTCATTAGTTTCAGTATATCAGGTTTTATCTGAAGGTCTTTGATCCACTTGGATTTGATCTTTGTACAAAGAGATAAGAATAGCTCAATTTGCACTTTTCTACATGCTGACCTCCAATAGAACCAGGACCATTTGTTGAAAATGCTTTCTTTTTACATTGGATGGCTTTAGCTTCTTGGTCAAACATCAAGTGACCATAGATAGGAGTGTGGGTTCAATTTTGGGTCTTCAGTTGTATTCCATTGATCTACAGTCCTGTCTCTATACCAGTACCATGACTTTATTTTTGGTCAGGATTGTCCTGTAATACTGCTTGAGGACAGGTATGGTGATTTCCCCACAAGTTCTTTTATTGTTAAGAGTTTTGGCTATTCTGGGATTTTTGTTATTCCAAATAATTTGCAAATTGTGCTTTCTAGGTCTATGAAGAATTGAGTTGGAATGATCATTTTGATTTGTTCTTGGATTCTGTATGCAAGAATTGTATTGAATAGTTTTGTATTGATATTCATAAGGGAAATTTGTATAAAGATCTCTTCATTGGGTCTTGTGTCATTTAGGTATAAGCATAATTGTGGCTTCATAGAACGAATTGGATTCTATTCCTTCTATTTCTATTTTGAAGAATAGTTTGAAGAGTATTTGTATTGGGTATTCTTTGGAGGTCTGATAGAATTCTGCACTAAAACCATCTAGTTCTGTGGCTTCCCCCCTCTCCTTTGGTTGGGAGACTTTTAATGATTGCTTCTATTTCTTCAGAGGTTATAAGACTGTTTAGATTGCTTATCTGATCCTGACTTAATTTTGGTACCTGACATCTTTCTAGAATATTGTCCATTTCCTCCAGATTTTCCAGTTTTCTTGAATATAGGCGTTTGTAGTAGGATCCGATGATGTTTTTGAATTTTCCCAGTTTCAGTTGTTATAAATCCCTTTTCCTTTCTGATTAATTTGGATACTGTCTCTGTGCCTTCTGGTTAGTCTGAAAAATGGTTTATCTATGTCTGCTGATTTTTTAAACAGTTCCTTTTTTTGTACACTTCTCTTCATTTCTACTTGGTTGATTTTATTTCTGAGTTTGATTTTTTTGTTTGCTGTCTATTCTTCTTGGATATATTTTCTTCTTTTTGTTCTAGAGTTTTCAGATGTGCTGTTGAGCTGGTAGTAAATGCTTTCTTTATTTTCTTTTTGGAGGCGCTCAGAGCTATGAGTTTTCCTCTTAGCACTGCTTTCATTGTTTCCCATTAGTTTAGATATGTTGTGCTTTCCTTTTCATTAAATTCTAAAAGGCTTTAATTTCTTTCTTTCTTTGTTTCTTCCCTGACCAAGCTATCAGAGTTTTTCAGCTTCTATTTATATGTGGAGCATTCTGTTATTTTTGTTGTTATTGAAGACCAGCCTTAGTCCGTGGTGATCTGACAGGATTCATGGGATTATTTCAACCTTCTTGTGCCTGTCAAGGCCTATTTTGTGATCAATTATATGGCCTCAATTTTGGAGAAGGTACCCTGAGATAAGGTGCTGAGAAAAGGTATATTCTTTTGTTTTAGATATCTGTTTAATCCATTTAGTTGATAACTTCTGTTATTTTCACTGTGTCTTTGTTTAGTTTCGGTTTCCATGATCTGCCCCTTGCTGAGAGTGAGTTCTTGAAGTCTTCCACTATTATTGTGTAAGGTACAATGTGTGCTTTGAGCTTTAATAAAATTTCTTTTATGAATGTGGTTGCCCTTGCATTTGGACCATAGATGTTCAGAATTGAGAGTTAATCTTGGTAGATTTTTTTCCTTTGATGAGAATGAAGTGTCCCTCCTTTTTCTGAAAACTTTTTGTTGAAGGTTGGTATTATTCAATATAAGAATGGCTATTCTAGTTTGTTCCTTGGGACCATTTGCTTGGAAAATTTTCCAGCCTTTTACTCTGAGGTAGTCTGCCTTTCCCTGATGTGTCTTTCCTATATGTAGCAAAATGCTGGGTCCTGTTCACCTACCCAGTCTGTTAGTTTGTGTCTTTTTATTGGGGAATTGAGTTGATTGATATTAAGTGATATGAAGAACCAGTGATTATTGCTTCTTGTTATTATTGTTTTTAATGATGGAATTACATTTGTTGAAAGAAGATTACCTTTTTGGTTTTCCAAGGGTATAGTTTCCCTCCTTGTGTTGGACTTTTCCATTTGTTATTATTTGTAGGGCTTGATTTGTGTATAGATATATAAATTAGTTTTCTTATGAAATATATTGGTTTTTCCATCTATGGTAATTGAGCCTTTTGCTGAGTATAGTAGCCTGGGCTGGCAGTTTTGTTCTCTTTGTGTCTATATGACATCTTCCCAGGATCTTCTGACTTTTAGAGTTTCTGTTGAGAAGTCTGGTGTAATTATGATAGGTATTCCTTTAAATGTTACTTGTCTGAATTCCTTTACTGCTTTTAATATTCTTTCTTTGTTTTGTGCATTTGTTGTTTTGATTGCTATGTGACAGGAGGAATTTCTTTTCTGGTCCAATCTATCTGGAGTTCTGTAGGCTTCTTGTATGTTCATGGGCATCACTTTTTTTGGGTTAGGGAAGTATTCTATAATTTTGTTGAAGACATTTACTGTTCTTTGAGTTGGGAATCTTTACTCTATTCTATACTTATTATCCTTTGGTTTGGATTTCTTATTGTGTTCTGGATTTCCTGAATGTTTTGGATTAGTTGCTTTTGCATTTTTTTGATTGTTGTGTTAATGTTTTCTATGGTATCCTCTTACACCTGAGATTCTCTCTTCTGTCTCTTGCACTCTGTTAGTGCTGCTTCGATCTATTACTCCTGATACTTTTCCTAGGTTTTCTATTTCCAGGATTGTCTCCCTTTGTGATTTTTTTTAATTGTTTCTATTTCTGATTTTAAATCCTGGATAGATTTGTTCAATTCCTCCACCTATTTGTTGTGTTTTCCTGTAACTCTTTAAGGGATTTATTTGTTTCCTCTTTTTTTTTTTAATATTTTTTTGAACTTTTTTTCCTCCATCTTTATTAAATTGGGTATTTCTTACTTACATCACAATTGTTATTCCCTTTCCCAGTTTCTAGGCCAACATCCCCCTAACTTCTCCCCCTCCCTTTCTATACATGTGTTCCCCTCCCCATCTTCCCCCCATTACCGCCCTCCTCCCAACAATCAAGATCAATGGGGGTTCAGTCTTGGCAGGACCAAAGGCTTCCCCTTCCACTGGTGGTCTTACTAGGCTATTCATTGCTACCTATGCAGTTGGAGCCCAGGGTCAGTCCATGTATAGTCTTTGGATAGTGGCTTGGTCCTGGAAGCTCTGGTTGGTTGGCATTGTTGTTCATATAGGGGTCTCAAGCCCCTTCAAGCTCTTTTTCAGTCCTTTCTAAGATTCCTTCAATGGGGATCCTGTTCTCAGTTCAGTGGTTTGCTGCTGGCATTCTGGCATTTGCCTATGTATTTGCTGTATTCTGGCTGTCTCTCTCAGGAGAGATCTACATCTGGTTCCTGTCAGTCTGCACTTCTTTGCTTCATCCATCTTATCTAGTTTGGTGGCTGAATATGTATGGGCCACATGTGGGGCAGGCTCTGAATGGGCGTTACTTCAGCCTCTGTTCTAAACTTTGCCTCCCTATTCCCTCCCAAGGGTATTCTTGTTCCCATTTTAAAGAAGGAATGAAGCATCTGCATTTTGGTCATCCTTCTTGAGTTTCATGTGTTCTGTGCATAATGGCTTCAATCTGTTTATCTGTGTTTTCTGGTGTTTCTTTAGAGGAGTTATTTATGTCCTTTTAAAAGTCCTTTATCATCATGAGATGTGATTTTAAGTCCGAATGTTGTTTTTACTGTGTTTTGTGGCTATTCAGGGCTGCTGTCATGGGAGAACTGGGTTCCCATGATTCCAAGTAGCCTTGGTTTCTGTTGCTCATGTTCTTATGCTTGCCTCTTGCCATCTTGTTATCTCTGATGTTAGGTGGTCTTGCTCTCTCTGACTGGAGCTTGCTTCTCCTGTGAGCCTGTGAACCTGAGATCTTATGTGTGTCAGCACTCCTGGGAGATTAACTCTCTCTTGGAAGGGATCAAGTTACTGAGAGCTGTGGCACAGGGTTATATCTGGTCTGAGACAGAATCTGGAAAGATCCTGTCAAGCTTCTCTCTGATTCCTCTTCCCTGAGGGCTCCTGGTGGGTCCTTCTTAGGCCTGCTGTTAGAACAATATTGGTGTTCTCACCTATGATTTTAGGTGTGATAGCACTCCTGGGAGATTGCTCTCTTTGGAATTTTGACTCATTTTTCTTAATTTTGAATTTGACCTTAAAGAAATGGCAGCAGATTCTTGAAAACCTTGTGAAGGCTAACTAATCAAATATGTATAAATCCCTTCTTAAAATATTTCATGTATATTATGAAAATTATATTTGTCATTGATCATGATCATTATTTTTAAATTTGGTCCAGTTCAACAAATAGTTTCTAACACCTCTGAATAGCAAGAATGATGAATGCTGTTTCTTCCTAGTGCTTATGGTGATTACAGGGATACTCCTATTGAGAGACTCAGGATATTTGCTTGTCAGAAAATCATCCATAGGTGATTTGATTGATGTTTGTGTGACACTAATCTTTATTAACATCAACTTCACTCAGGTCCACTGAGTTAAGTGTGAATTACTCTTCATTTTACTTACTGAATTAAACAGAAACCCTGAAAAAAAGGCCAGTTTAAAAACATGTGCATTGAATACAGGTCTCCTGTGGTAAAAAGAAGGTCTTTGCTGTTCAGAAGAAAAAGAATGTTCTCATATATAATCCTGCCCTTTCAAAACTTTATGATCCCTTTAAGCAAAAACACATTATAAAATGTTTTATTACTCATATATCCAAATTTTTCTACTACGTTTCTAAGAATTTTGTTTGAATTTATCCCCCACTCAAAATACATGGTGTGGATTGATAAGAGTTCTTCTTACTGTGAAGTATGAAATCAGAGGTTAATTTCAATAGTTTATTTGTTGCAGTGGCTTATCACACATCCTCAATGTTTGTTTTTTCAGCATTTGTCAAACCTGATGCTTACATAAAAGTAATGCTTCACTCTGAATACTCAAACTGTGGAGCACACTACTGCATTTTAATTATGTAACAACAAAATGATCTTGACTTTTGTTTGTCAGTTTCTATACCTATGTGCCCTTTCCTGAAGTCTTTATTTGATTCCAGGAGGAAATGTTCTTTCTCTGAGTACATTTGTTATTACAACAATAGTAATTTAGAGCAATGTCTATACACCAAAACATCTACCACCATGAAATAGTCTCAGGATTTACTCAAGTGAAAAGGCATTTCTTATATAGATCAAGATAGCATCCACATGAGTTAATCGATTTATATTTGAAATTTGCCAATAGCAGTGAATTTGGTTAAAACAAAATAAAAATTCATTTAAAATATCTAATCATTTAAATGGGACTCACCAGTCTCAAAATCGTTGACTTCTATCTTTTATTTCAGCGTTCTGAATAGATTTGTAGGCTATCTATCCCTCAAAGCTAATATTTCTTCAATTTGTCATTTTTTCATTGTAGTAAAGTAATGGAATTGAAATTTCTAAGAAATAGTGCTGTAAATATCAGAAGGCAATCTTACATACCTCTTCATAACTTTGACTCAGTGAATAAATTTGCTGGTAACAAATTATAAATGTAGATTTAAAACGAATCTTGCTATATCTAAGTCTATTGTATAATGATAAATATGGTAAAGACAAAATGCTTAACCAATTGCTAAAATGAATAGTAATGTAGAAAATAACCCAAATCTGAAATGTTTTATACTTCCAATATTTCACAATAAATTTCTCCATAGTTCAATGAGTCATTTGCATGCTTCCTGACTTATGTGAATGTTATTTAGTGAGTCCTAATCTTTACAACAGGTTTATAAAAAAAAACTTCTCTTGTACTCTCTCATATGCAGCCTAAGCTGTGAGGGCAAATATGGAGGAATCCATTGGTGAGTGTTCAAGTCTAGGTCCTGGAAATGAGGAAATAAGTATGTCAGTGAAGCATAAATGAAGTAATCTGTCATCTGAGTATTTCATCATACTTCCTGAGAAGTATGGTTATCTCTGATGAGAAACATTTATGAAAATAATGTGCTTTAGGCTTTTTTTTGATAAAAATTTGTGTTGGTAAAATCACTCATTAGGTATCAAACTAAAAGGCAAACTTTTTTACTAAGTAAAAGAATATACATAGGATGGAAAACTGACAGGGAGAGCACTATTTCTTGGTATTGGCAAATTCATTGAAATTATTGATCATAAAAACATATTTCTCCTTTTAAGATTTTGTAAGATCATATATGTTTTTCGAAGAAGTATCATGCCCAGGTAATAGCGGTCATATAGGTACTAGGTCCCTACACAGTATCTGACTCTTCTTCTTCCTTGTGGATAGAGAGTTCAGAGCTTTGGAAGGAAGCAAAAACAAAAATCAGTTGCTGGTTGTCAGAGTCAGTAACTATATTTCCAATGTGAAGTCCTTGCGTTTAAAAGTCCAATGATAAAAAATTTAATATTGACTCACAAGGTCAACTGGAATCTGCTTACTCTTCCCAATTACAGATAGGAGAAGCATATACAACCATACTTACTGCTTTGTGAACATAGGTGTCATAAAGAATCAGGCACAATATTAGTCTCCTCTTAATAATAATCATTGTTATTACCCACGACTTCCTAGAGGAGGAAGAGCAGCACAGAACCTTGTGAAAAATAAGAATGTATGTAGAAAGATTTCTTTCTGGGTCTTTGACTTACTTCTCTTGGCTTTCTTTTGCGCCATATTATCTGTGAAGACCAACCGCATGCCAGGATGTGAGCTCTTCAGATGACCTAGTTAAAGTTGGCTTGCACTTCAGCAGTTCCAAATCAAAGACCCATGAGGCAGAGCAGAACTCAGGAGGTCGTTTATCTCAGACCCCTGCCTTGAGTAGTAACTACTCTCACCTTTCCCAGACTGAGGTTGGTAGAGTGTCACTTCCAAAGGACCCCAGGGTGCTATAGAAGCTGTGCTGGTGACTATGCGCTCTCTGCATTCTCCTTCGCTGTCGGGTCCCAATCAAAGTTCCTATGGGTTGGAAAGGCCACCAAACCTTCAGATGCTTTGCCTTTCAAACGAACTCGAAATGACTTCCCGCACAATGAGTGGCCATTTAAAACTTGCTAGGTATCTGAACTGCGGAGCTTTAACTGCGCCTTTAAAGAACTGAACTTCACTTGACATACTCCGTCTACTTTCTGCTCCCAAGAACTGTAGTCATTTTACCAATCTTTCTCTTTCCTACATTAAGCACGCTTAATAGGTTTGGGGAAGGCACTATTAATTTCTTCTGGTGTCAAGGAGTTGTTTCTCATAAACAGAACTGATAAAAACACTAAAATATGTTATGTCTAACTATTTTAGACAATATATAATAGATTGACAAAGAGAATAATGTTGAAATATTGACGTGATATCTTCACTTGGCAAGAATGTGGGTTGTATTGTATTTGGGATATTAATTTATGCAATTTTGATGATCATTATAAGAAAATTTAAGGGCAGATTTTGAAGCGAGGTAAACCCACATAAGGATATTTTTTAAACATATTTCTTAATCAAAGGTACGCCAACATACAAATGACTTATAAACAGAAATAAAAACAAATTTTGTTCCCACAGCATTCATTTTTATTCATTTAATGGGGATCTTGTATTAATGTGTATATGATTTCCCACCATTTTTCTGAACTGCCTTGTGAAATGTGTGTTTGTACTGACAAAGCTTCAGTTTCTTGCACAGATATATTGTTGCATTCCAAATTCAGAGTGTTCCATCATCTCAGAAGTGGATTTCAGGAGGTAAAACATGTAGTGTTTTAAAGGGGTTTTGGTCAATTCAGTAAAGTTGTTCCACAGTGCTTGCCAGAGTTGCGTTATCTTCTCACCTTAAAGTTGAGCCACTGATGATGTGCATTAAACTCAGTAACTTTCATGAAGATCCTGTTATGTGTCCATACTTCAAATGCACTTGGCCTTGTACTTCTCGAATATAACTCAACAAAAGAAGCTATGACTTAAATCTCTAGCATTAGATATCTACTGGCAGAGGGAAATAAATAAATAAATAAAACTTAAATTATATGGCTCCCTTTTAAATTAAGAGCAAAACCCTTACCTGGATGACAATCTTGAGAATTATTCAAATGACTAAATGCAGAAGATCTGTTTAGTACTCCAGTAAATGTTCTGGTTCTATTTTAATCTGTCTCTACTATTCTTTCTAAAGACTTTTAAAGTTTAGTAAAGTATAAAGGTAAAGTTTCAACCACAGAGTATTTAATGACATTCAAAAATGTTTAACTCCTTAAGAAAAATACATTTCAGAAACCAGAAAATTATTTTCTATAAAGGGGTGGATACTTTCAACTTTAAATGGTTTGATTTCTGTATAACTCTAACAATGCTACATTAAAAAAGCTGTCTATAATATATAACTTAATTAGACTGGCTGTCTTTGGCTTCCTTGGAATAGTATTTGTCCCATGACTATAGTTTTCCATTTTGTCTTAGATCATAACATTTTTTGATATCTTAAAATATACCAACATAAAACAACAGAGCTATAAAAGTTCTAAGAGAAAAATTAAATAAATTCTATTATTTATATTAAAAGATATATTAAATATTAATCCTAAATGCAGAAGTCAAATGATAGAAAATGTATGTAGTACATGTACTACATGGACACAATAGGGTGATATCTGTTATCAGTGCATTAAAGAAATCCTTCTCTAAGAAAGAAAAAAAAGTATAGAGTATAGGGAAATAACATATAAACTGTGGCTGTAACAATATAAAAAATAAAACAGTCTTTTTTCCCCCACTAGGTCTGTCACTGCAGTGCCCCAAGATATCTGGTAGATATCTTGCCCAGCTCTTCAGCGGCCCAGTGTCTCTAGCTGCCATGCATCTCCTAAAGTCAAATTGCCACATGAAATGCCACACAACACAATAACCTTTGATCCAATTGTTAAGATAAAATTGCCCACCTAAACATACAAAGCCCTGTACACATCCATCCCTTAAGAACATTTATAACAACCTGTAAATATACAGCATGGAATCTTAACATCAGCTTCCATGTTCTCTCTGCCACAGCTTCTCCTATCCCTTCTGTCTATTCCCCTTTCTGCGCCAGTCTCCTCCCCATCCCTCAAACTTTTCTCCTACCCATCCTTCCTTCTCGTCCAATGACAGGCATCATTCTATCTTGTACCTGCCTCACCTGTGACATCGTCCCACATTTCACCCTTTTTGTCTAATTAAGAAAAAAACTTTTCTCTCAATTATAAGCTCTGGACAGCTATTATCATTTTGTAATTAAAAGCATAAAATATATCTAATACCCAGTCCAACACTTTATCAGTTAAACAGAACATTTAGTTATCCATTCCAGCTTAAGAAAGGCTTAAAATCTATATTATATACTGGCTAGCTTGTATACTATCTGATAATATCTAATAAAATATGCACTTTCAGAGTTAAACAGCCTGATAGGCTATGAGACTATAATCAGTCTTCAACCCTGTCAGAAACCTGAGAATAACCAAATATCTATACACATAGGAAGCCTAACACAGCTTCCAGAACTGAGAGGTTGTAGAGACAAATCTCCACTAGCACAGTCCCCTGTTAGCAACATGTGATCTCAAGTCTTTAACCTTCTGGCCCCAAATCAACTGACAGACTATTGAAATGCAGATTTTTGAAGGACTGATCACCCTGTCTTGGCAGAGCCTATCAGTCAACTATTTTGCATAATTTGTCCTTTTCTGGACAGTATTAGTCTGCAGATGAAACAGGCAGTTTTGTCCACTGGCTGCCTAGCCACAAAGTATTGCCTCACCTGGAGGTAGAGATGTTCAAATTCTTCATTAAATCTTCCAAGGGGAACTGTTAGGAACAGGTATATCTCAACAACAGATAAATAACTTTAAATCTCAAATTTTGTGGATTTCTGATGTTTTTGAAAAACATCTATTGATGTAAGGTAATCTGGACTGTTGTCTTTGTATCTTAAATATTATCTTGAAATTACTCTCACTAACTCAGAGCCATGATTTGTTATTTGGCCGTTAACTCACATGTGTAATCAACTCAGAAGTTTGTAATGACATCAATAGAAAGACTGGCTCTAAACTTTGTACTTTTAAACTTTTTTGACAAATAAATTCTCTATCAAAGCAAAGATATGATTTTAGCTTAGCTACCAAATGAGATTATGACTGTATAACTCAATCTAGCTAATTCCTCCCTGTTAAATTACAACCATTTCTAAATTACTCATAAAATCAACTTTAGAATAACCACTTTCAGCCCCCCAAAAGTTCAGGGAATTGGGGCAATGACTCCTCCATAACTTTTTCAAGCTATACATGGGTGTTAGGTTATCCTTGTGGATAGAGGTTAGGAAGAATGAAACAAATGCTATAACCAGATATGTCCTGACTGGTCCCAGCTGAAAGTCCTTGAGACCAGGAATCCAAGTAGACACACTCTGCAAAATAAAACTCTCAAGACAGAAGTTTAGAATCGAGATATTTTTGTTTGATTCTCCTGAATCTAGTTTTTCAGATGGTCTACCTCTCTCAAATCTGATCAGTATGACTCTGTGAGGTTTCCAGAGCATAATAACAATTTTTAAAAACACAAAGACAAAAATCTTTCTCCAAAAATACTGTGTTCCTTAATCTGTAACCAGAAAAGCTTGTATCTTGCACTCTCTCTAAGAGTAATAATTTTTAGATGAATTGTGATATTTTAATCTATAAGTTTATATAGAAAAAATATCTTCCAAGTATTGTTGTACTGATATATCAAAGTATTATTGATAGACACCAACTTTTTGTTTAACTTTTAGTGAAAAAGATTAAATAGTGAGGTGTTGAAATATGTATATATGTACATATATATGCATATTTCCATTATTATTTTTAAAATATCTTTTTTATTAAAGTTTAAAATTTTTAAGAGGCTGTGAAAGTATAGCTTGACAGTAGAACAATTGTCTAGTATACATGAGGTAGTAAAAAAAGTTTAGAAAATAAAAATAATTTAGAAAATAAAAATATTTTCATATATGAATGCATAAAGAAATGATCTTTATTCTCATTAATTCATTATAAGTTATATTTCATATTTAAATTTTTATTCAACCAATTATATGTAAATGTAAATATCACTTTTATTTCCTTGCATGGGGGATGAGATTAGAATTGTACCTAAGCTTTGTGAATACATGGTTTGATATTAGTCCCTAACATTTCTCTTTATTCCTGGGCCTAGGCCTGGAAGCTTCTAGCCCCCATACAAGCTAATCTTCTGGAATTCCAGACATTGAAGGCTTCAGCTGCCAGCTTCCATTTGCTCACCTAGTCCTAGAAAGTTTCAGCTTTCAAGATTAACTCACTCTTTCTGACTTTTTCTGAACTTTGGCTAGCTGGTTCAATTCAGCTCTTCTGGCTCAAACTCTTCTTCAAGCTGACCTCTCTCACCTTCTGACTGAATTGCTCTGCCTAGAAAAACTGCTTCTGAACTCCATGTACTGAATTGGTTTAAACTCCATTGCTCTTCTCCTAACTGAACTGAGCTTAACTGAACTGATCTAAACTTTAAGAAAGAGGCTTTCTTAAAGTAGCCTCTCTTTCTTGTCTGTTCTTGTGAGAGTTGGGTGAATCCTATCTCGGACACATTCTGTCAAATCTTTTTCTGATACATCACTCTGTCTGCTCCTCAATTAGACATTACTGTTTGGTATTCAAGATTTGTATTAAAGACATGTCTATATTCTAGTCAAAGGGATTAAAGTTGTATATTCCAGCCAGGATTAAAGGAGCATATTTTGGGTGTGATCCCTTACCAGAGCAACCATGTTTCTAGATTTAAATTCCTCTACAATTATCTACATGTCTTTCAACTTGCATGATGAATGTTTTCCATAATGCCTATTGGCTTGACTAAAAGGCCATAGAATGTTAACCAATATTTCATGAAACATTGATTAAATTATTGGAAAATTTTAACTTTCGAAGTAAGTTCTCATGTATACCCTAGTTTTGCAAGTCCATTTATTTTGATTTCTTCGTCCTGTTGATATTCTATACATTGTATACTTTTAAGAAGATCTTATTTGTAGCATATAGAAATTGATGTTTGACTGTTTTCAACTCAGAGTAATGAAATAACAGAACTATAAAATTTCTATAAGGAAAATAGATAAAAATAATGTTTCTAATCTTCCTTAGAATTAGTGAGTAAAGTTTGTTCTCTTGTCTTTACTGTATTCATCTTTAGAATTTTAGACAATGAAACTTGAAGAAAACTAAGAACTGGTTAGTTCTTTTGATCTAGAAATTAAGACTATGATATCAATCAGGAAATCAACCTGTGGACAAGAGGTTTAAGGCCTGAAACAATGCGATAGAGAATTAAACAATAGACACACATGCAGAGGGTAGATTACATATCAGAAAATGTTTAGGTATAAAATTAAACTAGAAGAATACTAAAGTAGCAAATATAAAAAAAGGAAAGAATAAAAATTCCAAATTAAAAATAAGGAACCTGTTAATTCACAATGTTAATGCTTATTCATTTGGGGATAAATTTTGAGCACATTTTAAAATCTGTAATAAATGGCATACTTACTAGAATGCAGAAAGTGTATGGGACTTATACAGAAGAGATTTCAACAAAGACACAATTTTCAACTGGATTGAGTGATAGGTTTGAGTGAAATAGCATAGCACCGTAGCCTTTGCTGTGATAAAGCAATTATATATATTGGGCTAAAGGCATACTTATTGGATAGAACATTTCCTTGGAATATGTCCTTGGGTTTCATCCTCAGGACCACAAAACAAAATCAAAACCTTAAGTATAACTATTTTTTAAGCTTTGCTCTTTGAACTGTTGTACAACCCTTAAAATCTTTTCACAAAGTGTTTTAATGAAAGTGTTATTGAAAGCTACATAGATTATATATCAGGCTTGTGACTACAGTGGAAATACTACAAATGAAATGACTATTTTAGGGTGAGACAGAATACAAGAAACAGAGAAATGTTTAGCAGTGATTTACAAGAAAAGAGGAGAATTGTCAGGCAAAACAATAAGTTAAGATAAACATACTTCATTCACAAAACAAGATGAAAGATAGGTGACATTACGTTTTTTTTGTTTTTTTGTTTTTTTTTCTCCATCTTCATTAAATTGGGTAGTTCTTATTTACATTTCAACTGTTATTTCCTTTCCTGGTTTCCAGACCAATATCCCCCAAACCCCTCAGCATCCCCTTCTATATGAGTGTTCCCCTCCCAATCCTTCCCCAATTACCACCTCCCCCAACAATCTCATTCACTGGGGATTCAGTCATGAGAGGACCAAGGGCTTCCTTCCACTGGTGCCCTTACTAGGCTATTCATTGCTACCTATGTAGTTGGAACCCAGGGTCAGTCCATGTATAGTTATGAGTAGTGGCTTAGTCCCTGGAAGCTCTGGTTGGTAGGCATTGTTGTTCATATGGAGTCTCAAGCCCTTTCAAGCTCTTTTGGTCCATTCTCTGATTCCTTCCATGGGGGTCCCATTCTCAGTTCAGTGGTTTGCTGCTGGCATCCTCCTATGTATTTGCGGTATTCTGGCTGTGTCTCTCAGGAGAGATCTACATCCGTTTCCTGTCAGCCGGCACTTATTTGTTTCAACCATCTTATCTAGTTTGGTGGCTGCATATCTATGGGCCACATATGGGGCAGGGTCTAAATGGGCATTCCTTCAGCCTCTGTTCTAAATGTTGCCTCCTGATTCCCTCCCAAGTATATTCTTGTTCCTCTTTTAAGGACGGAGTGAAGCATTTGCATTTTGGTCATCCTTCTTGAGTTTCATGTGTTATGTGCATCTAAGGTAATTTGGGCTAATATCCACTTATCAATGAGTGAATACTATGTGTGTTTTTCTGTGATTAGGTTACCTCACTCAGGATGATATATTCTAGTTCCATCCATTTGCCTACGAATTTCATGAAGTCATTGTTTTTGATAGCGGAGTAGAATTCCATTGTGTACATGTATCACATTTTCGGTATCTGTTACTCCATTCAAGGGCATCTAGGTTCTTTCCAGCTCCTGGCTATTATAAATAAGGCTGCTATGAACATAGTGGAGCACGTGTCTTTGTTATATGTTGGAGCATCTTTTGGGTATATGCCCAAAAGAGGTATAGCTGGGACCTCAGATAGTGCAATTTTCAATTTTCTGAGGAATCTCCAGACTGATTTCCAGAATGGTTGTACCTGTCTTCAATCCCACTAACAATGGAGGAGTATTCTCTTACTGTACATCCTTGACAGCATCTGTTATTGCCTCAGTTTTTGATCTTAACCATTCTGACTTGTGTGAGGTGGAATCTCAGGGTTGTTTTGATTTGCATTTCCCTTATGACTAAAGATGTTGAAGATTTCTTTAGGTGCTTCTCAGCCATTTGGCATTCCTTACCTGTGAATTCTTTATTTAGCTCTGAACCCCATTTTTTAATAGGGTTATTTGTCTCCCTGCAGTCTAACTTCTTGAGTTCTTTGTATATTTTGGATATAAGGCCTCTATCAGTTGTAGGATTGATAAAGAACTTTTCCCAATCTGTTGGTTGCCGTTTTGCCCTAACAACAGTGTCCTTTGCCTTACAGAAGCTTTGTAGTTTTATGAGATCCCATTTGTTGATTCTTGATCTTAGAGCATAAGCCATTGGTGTTTTGTTTAGGAAATTTTTTCCAGTGCCCATGTGTTCGAGATTCTTCCCCACTTTTTCTTCTATTAATTTGAGTGTGTCTGGTTTGATGTGGAGGTCCTTGATCCACTTGGACTTAAACTTTGTACAGGGTGATAAGCATGGATTGATCTTCATTCTTCTACATGCTGACCTCCAGTTGAACTACCACCATTTGCTGAAAATGCTATCTTTTTTCCATTGGATTGTTTTGGCTCCTTTGTCAAAATCAAGTGACCATAGGTGTGTGGGTTCATTTCTGGGTCTTCAATTCTATTCTACTGGTCTATCTGCCTGTCTCTGTACCAATACCATACAGTTTTTATCACTATTGCTCTAGTACAACTTGAGTTTATGGACAGTATTCCCCAAGAAGTCCTTTTATTGTTGAGGATAGTTTTAGCTATCCTGGGATTTTTGTTATTCCAGATAAATTTGCAAATTTTTCTGTCTAACTCTCTGAAGAATTGAATTGTAATTTTGATGAGGATTGCATTGAATCTGTAGATCACTTTTGGTAAAATGGCAATTTTTACTATATTGATTCTGCCAAACCATGAGCATGGGACATATTTCTGTCTTCTGATATCTTCTTCAATTTCTTTCTTCAGAGGCTTGAAGTTCATATCGTACAGATCTTTCACTTGCTTGGTTAAAGTCACACCGAGGTATTGATATTATTTGGGACTATTATGAAGGGTGTCGTTTCCCTAATTTCTTTTTCAGCTTGTTTCTCTTTTATGTAGAGGAAGGCTACTGATTTATTTGAGTTAATTTTGTACCCAGCCACTTTGCTGAAAGTGTTTATCAGGTTTAGTAGTTCTCTGGTGGAACTTTTGGGATCACTTAAATATACTATCATATCATCTGAAAATAGTGATATTTTGGCTTCTTCTTTTCCAATCTGTATCCCCTTGACCTCCTTTTGTTGTCTGATTGCTCTAGCTAGAACTTCAAGAACTATATTGAATAAGTAGGGAGAGAGTGGGCAGCCTTGTCTAGTCCCTGATTTTAGTCAGATTGCTTCAAGTTTCTTGCCATTTAGTTTAATGTTAGCTACTGGTTTTGCTGTATATGGCTTTTTACTATGTTTAGGTATGGGCCTTGAATTCCTATTCTTTCCAGGACTTTTATCATGAAGGGGTGTTGAATTTTGTCAAATGCTTTCTCAGCATCTAATGAAATGATCATGTGGTTTTGATCTTTCAGTTTGTTTATATAATGGATCACGTTGATGGTTTTCCGTATATTAAACCATCCCTGCATGCCTGGGATGAAGCCTATTTGATCATGGTGGATGATTGTTTTGATGTGCTCTTGGATTCGGTTTGCCAGAATTTTATTGAGTATTTTTGCATCGATATTCATAAGGGAAATTGGTCTGAAGTTCTCTTTCTTTGTTGGGTCTTTGTGTGGTTTAGGTATAAGAGTAATTATGGCTTCATAGAAGGAATTTGGTAGTGCTCCATCTGTTTCAATTTTGTGGAATAGTTTGGATAATATTGGTATGAGGTCTTCTATGAAGGTCTGATAGAATTCTGCACTAAACCCTTTTGGTCCTGGGCTCTTTTTGGTTGGGAGACCTTTAATGACTGCTTCTATTTCGTTAGGAGTTATGGGACTGTTTAAATGGTTTATCTGTTCCTGATTTAACTTTGGTACCTTGTATCTGTCTACGAAATTGTCCATTTCCTGCAGATTTTCAAGTTTTGTTGAATATAGGCTTTTGTAGTAGTATTTGATGATTTTTTGAATTTCCTCTGATTCTGTGGTTATGTCTCCCTTTTCATTTCTGAATTTGTTAATTTGTATACACTCCTTGTGTTCTCTGGTTAGCCTGGCTAATGGTTTGTCTATCTTGTTGATTTTCTCAAAGAACCAGCTTTTGGTTCAGTTGATTCTTTGTATAGTCCTTTTTGTTTCTACTTGGTTGATTTAAGCTCTGAGTTTGATTATTTCCTGCCTTCTACTCCTCCTGGGTGTATTTGCTTCTTTTTGTTCTAGAGCTTTAAGGTGTGCTGTCATGCTGCTGATATATGCTCTCTCCTATCTCTTTCTGCAGGCACTCAGAGCTATGAGTTTCCTCTTAGCATGGTTCCCATTGTGTCCCAGAAGTTTGGGTATGTTGTACCTTCATTTTTATTAAATTCTAAGAAGTCTTTAATTTCTTTCTTTGTATCTTCCTTGACCAGGTTATCATTGAGTAGAGCATTGTTCTACTTCCATGTATATGTAGGCGTTCTGTCCTTATTGTTATTGAAGACCAGCTTTAGCCTGTGGTGATCTGATAGGACACATGGAATTAGTTCTATCTTTCTATATCTGTTGAAGCTTATTTTATGACTGATTATATGGTCAATTTTGGACAAAGTACCATGACGAGGTGAAAAGAATATATAACCCTTTTTTTTAAGCATAGAATGTTCCATAAATATCTGTTATGTCCATTTGGTTCATGACTTCTCTTAGTCTGTCTATGTCTCTGTTTAATTTCTGTTTCCATGATATGTCCATTGATGAGAGGGGGGTGTTGAAATCTCTTACTATTATTGTGTGAGGTGCAATGTGTGTTTTGAGCTTTAGTAAGGTTTCCTGTATGTATTTATGTATGTATGTATGTATGTATGTATGTATGTATGTATGTATGTATGTGGAGCATAGATATTTAGGATTGAGAGTTCATCTTGGTGGATTTTTCCTTTGATGAATGTGATGTTTCCTTCCTCATCTTTTTTGATGACTTTTGGTTTAAAATCGATTTTATTCGATATTAGAATGCCTATTCCAGCTTGTTTCTTCAGACGATTTGCTTGGAAAGTTATTTTCCAACATTTTACTCTGAGGTAGTGTCTGTCTTTGTCTCTGAGGTGTGTTTCCTGTAGGCAACAAAATGTTGGGTCCTCATTTCGTATTGTTGACCTCTGTCTTTTTATTGGGGAATTGACACCATTGATGTTGACAGATATTAAGGAATAGTGATTATTGCTTCCTGTTATATTAGTATTTGGATGTGAGTTTATGTTTGTGTGCTTTTCTTCTCTTTGTTTTATTGCCACGATGATTATTTTCTTGCTTTTTCTAGGGTGTAGCTTGCCTCTCTGTGTTGGGCTTTACCATTTATTATCCTTTGTAGGGCTGGATTTGTAGAAAGATATTGTGTAAATTTGGTTTTGTCATGGAATATCTTGCTCCATCTATGTTAAATGAGGGTTTTGCAGGATACAGTAGCCTGGGCTGGCATTTATGTTCTCTTAAGGTCTCTATGACATCTGTCCAGGATCTTCTTTCATAGTCTCTGGTGAGAAGTCTGGTTTAATTCTGATATGTCTACCATTATATGTTACTTGACCTTTTTCCCTTACTGGTTTTAATATTTTTTCTTTGTTTTGTGGATTTGTTGTTTTGACTTTTATGTGATAGGAGGAGTTTTTTTTCTGGTCCAGTCTATTTGGAATTCTGTAGGCTTCTTGTATGTTTATGGGCACCTCTTTCTTTAGGTTAGGGAAGTTTTCTTCTATGATTTTGTTGAAGATATTTACTGGTCCTTTGAGTTGGGAGTCTTCACTCTCTTCTATACCTATTATCCTTAGGTTTTATCTTCTCACTGTGTCCTGGATTGCCTGTATGTTTTGGGTCAGTAGCTTTTTGCGTTTTACATTGTCTTTGACGATGATTTCTATGGAATCTTCTGCTCTTGAAGTTCTCTCTTCTGTCTCTTGTATTCTGTTGGTGATGCTTGTATCTACAGCTCCTTGTCTCTTTCTTTGGTTTTCTATATCCAGGGGTTGTCTCCCTTTGTGCTGTCTTTATTGCTTCTATTTTCATTTTTAATTCCTTCACCTGTTTGATTGTGTTTTCCTCTAATTCTTTCAGGGATTTTTGTGATTCCTTTCTATAGGCTTCTACTTCTTTATATATGTTTTCCTTTATTTCTCTAATGGAGTTCTTCATGTTTTTCTTGAAGTCCTCCATCATCATGATCAAATGTGATTTTAAATCTAGATCTTCCTTTTCTGGTCTGTTTAGATATTCAGTGTTTGCTTTGGTGGGAGAATTGGGCTCCGATGATGCCATGTAGTTTTGCTTTCTGTTTCTCGGGTTCCTGTGCTTTTCTCTCCCCATCAGGTTGTCTCTGGTGTTTCCTTGTTCTGCTATTTCTGGCAGTGGCTAGACCATCCTATAAGCCTGTGTGTCAGTAATGCTGCAGACCTTTTCTCCTGTTTTCTTTCAGCTAGTTATGGGAACAGAGTTTTCTTCTTTCAGGCCTGTAGTCTTTCCTGTTTACTGGTCTCCAGTTGTTCCTGTGGGAATGTTTCCTGAGTCCACCAGGCAGGTCACTTGGAGCAGAAAAGTTGGTCTTACCTCTTGTCTCAAACCTTGAGTTACTTCTCAGAGTCGGGTGTCAGCTCTCTGTGAGGGCAGCAACCAGAAGGGCCTGCACCACCTTTGCTCGGGACCCTGAGCACAGGGGACCCAGATGGCGCTAGGCGTTTTCCTCTAGAGTCAGAAATTTGGGCAGAGAGTTGTCTCCTCTGGCTTCCCATTTGTGTCTGCCCCTCTGAAGTTCTAGTTCTCCTTCCCTCAGTATTTGGGTGCAGGTAGCTGTTTGACTGGGTCCCTTCAGATCTGGGCACAGTCTGGACTACAAGGCATCTGCAGCTTGAGTGCCCCTAACTTCTCTACCCAGAGGCCCTATACAGTTTCATCTTGGGCCAGGGATGTGGGCAAGGCTGGGCAGTACTGGCAGTCTTTCCTGCCCTGCAATCTCAGGAGTGCCCACCTGTCTGGGGGATGAGCTCTCTTTCTCATGGGATTTGGGAGCAGGGAGCTGTGGGCTGAGATCAGTGAGATTCAGGCTCCAGGTAGAAACCGGAAGTGTCTGGTCCCAGAGGAATTTTGCCTTTGTGTGTCCTGAGTCCACAGGCAGGTCATTTGGAGCAGAAAAGTTGGTCTTACCTCTGGTTTTGGGCCTGAAGTCACTCCTCGGCGCTGGTTTCAGCTCTCAGTGAGGACAGTAACCTGAAGGGCCTTCCCTGCCTTCTGTCAGGCCCCTGTGCACTGGGGGCCCAGATGGTGCTAGGCGTTTTACTCTAGAGTCAGAAATGTGGGCCGACATTACATTTTTGGCTAGGGATTTCTTTTGCGTAACCACTTAGATATAACCAGAGCACTCATTATAGTGGAATTAATTTAAATAATGAGATTTGGTGGTTTTTATTTTCATATTATTTTCTATTTCAATTAGTATGGGTCTTCAGAGTTCAATTCATGAATTCAGAAAAGTCCTGTTGAAGTTTTAGAAAGGTAACAAAGTATATGGTATAAGGAATACCAATATTCTTCCTGGGAAATAAGAAGTATCTTAAGGGAAAAAAAAGTGTCAGACAGCTGTGATCCTTCACTGACCTCTGGAGGTTCCTCTGGATGTTCTCTGCTCAGAAGTCTTTTCTGTTCATTGTTAAATTATCTTCAGAGCTTTCTAGAATCTTTACAGGGCTATTTGACCTATACAATTGTATTGAAATAGTTTTTTTTCCCTTCTGAGCATGTATAAAGGGCAGCATTTTGGAATTTTTTAAAGAATATATGAGCTATGTCATAATGAGAATTAAGTAAAGAAAAAAATCCAAAACAGAATATGAACTTTGTGAATCCATTTTGTTGCCAAGCAATTGTCTAAGCAGTTGGAATTCCCTCAGTTTAGCTTATGAAATGACCATATAGGTATTATCACAGCATAAGACAAATTTCTTAGTTCAGATTTAAAATAAAAAAACATTTCTTAATTATAATGCAAAATAATCTGAACAGAATGGTTGCCATTAATCTTGAGAAAAGTACTCAATTTTTCACAAAAGTTGTCATTGTTTTATAAAATTGTTTTATTTATTGATGAAAATTGTAAACAAATGATCAACTTTGTTTTAAAAATTTTAATAATTTTTAATAAATTTTATATAATGTTTTAATCATATCCACTTCCCTATAATATGTCTTTCCAGATCTACCCCTGTTATCTACCTTCCCAACCACAAATATTTTCTTTTTGTAATCATCTATTCAAATCATCAATCCATCTTACCCAGCTGTGAACCTTATGAAGTATGATAAATGTTATTATATTCCATGCATGCCTTTACAATGTTAAATGGAACTTTTAAAACTCAAATTGACAGGAACAGATCAATTTCATTTATTTTATTCTGCCAACTTGATTAATCAATTTTTGTCTTTAAGAAAAAGTAATGAGACACCAATTTCTTTGTCAGCTGCTTTCATACCACTTTTCTCACCTTTGAGATGAAAATACCTAAAAAAAGTTTCATCTCCTTTCTTCACACTAAACTTTCTTCAATTATATTTTCTACTTTGTTATGTATTAACAGTGCTGGCATCGATATCGCTACTAAGATCCTTTAAGCTAATTTACTGGCCATTTTGGAAGCATGTAAGGTAGTGTCCAATGCACTTTCCAATATCTACAGGCCCATGTTTTAAGAAGACAATCACCCCTTGGAGTTCATTCTGGCTCAATTGTCTTGTTATTCTTATTAAGATGAATTTTTTTGTTCTTTTTTTATTCCCTTCATGACATCATCAATTCCGTAGACTTAAGATGCACTATACACAAATTCTATAATTCATTTCTGATTCACTCCTTGTGGATCCACCAGGTTGCCAACATCTAAGTCTAATTGCCAACTTGACTTTTTGCTATTTGTCTTTATATTTAAAACCATATGTAGAGTTCAAAATGAATTCTCAATTATTTGCCCCTAAGTCAGTTCTAAAAATAACACAGCAATGTCTGGTATTCTTCCCAAAATAACTTTAGTTGTTTTAAAAACTGAAGGTCTTTTTTGAAAATCTTATAATCTCTATGAAATTCGTAAGGAGGTTCTAAAATCAAATTATTCCTACCATTCTAGTGTTACCAGCGTCTATGACCAGGATTTCTAGTCATCCTATTTGGATGGACATTTCTATCTTTTATGTGCCTTAGAGTCCATTGAGACCTGGTTACTCGGGGTTGGGGATTTAACTCAGTGGTAGAGAGCTTGCCTAGCAAGCGCAATGGGTTCGGTCCTCAGCTCCGGGGGTGGGGTGGGGGTGGGGGAAGACCTGGTTACTCAAAGGTCTTAGCATTTTTAAATATATCTGAGCTTTTTTGTTTGTATAAAAAAGAAATAGCACAATGGTTTTTAAAAGTAGATAATGTGAGTATAGAAATAAAACTCGTTTATTTCTGCTGAATTTCTGCTGAATGCGAGCATCACAGCATAGTATCTGAATTTACGTATCACAGCTATTTTTTTTTTTTTTGTAAAACCATTTGTTGGTGAATTCATTTATTAGATACTGGAAGAAGAAAAATGTGTAATCTTATTAAGAAAGGAATGTAAGGGAAGTACAAGATCAGGGAAATAAGTTTTCATAAGGCCCAGGCTTCTGATTGTATCATCTTTCTGAAGAATAGTTTTGATGTTAAGTCATTTATAAAGTAGGTCAGAAGAGGTTTTGTGGAAAAGCATCAGTATCAGGGTAAGAAATATTTTAATAAGGTTGGTATGGATGTCTTTAAGGTTAATCTCTGTTGAATGACAAATTATCTTAACAGGTCTCTCCAGGAAAATAGATAGGCAGAGAAAGAGTGAGAGAATGGGGGAGGGGGACTGGCCAGGATGGCAAGGAACACATGGAGAGAGAAGGGGGAAAGTGAAGGGGTGAGAGGGAGAAGGGTGTCAGAGATAAAAGGGGCAGAGCCAGAGAGAGCAGATGCAGAGGTAGAGGCCAAATGGTACCTTTGTAGCAAGCAAACCAGGCCTACCTGGCTGTTGCTAGGTAACTGTTGGACTGAATGTAGAAGGAATACCAACCATCATGATGATAGTAACTTAACAAAACGAAAACACTTGTCTTCATGATTGATGACAAAGTATAAGGTGACATAAACCTTTTTCTCCCCAAATTGCTTTTGTGATTTTTGTTTTATTATATCAATAAAAACTATAAGACAAAAGATAATTGCCTATGGTTGTGATATAATCTCAACTTATGTCTGGACCAATGTAGTGAGAGAAATTTATTGTGGAGGAAGGGGGCAAAAGCAGCGATAGAAACGAATAGGTAAGAGAGAGAAGGGGTGAAGGTCAGAAGGTTGGCCTTTTATTTAGGCTGTGACATAAGTGCTGGTAAAGGTAGGAGGTAAATGAAATGGATGCTGGGAATGTATAGTGATTGCCATTGCAACAGATGAGCGGGTCCCTATCACCTATGGGTGACATCACTGTCATTGCTCCTTTTCCTTATCATCAAGAGAAGAAAAAAGGGGAGGGGAAAGCTGATTGTGGAAGGGGGATGGGGCATTGTGTCTCTTAAGCTTCTTCCTTCTGTCTTGGCACATGGTCAAGGGTGTCGTTGACTTTTACCATTGGGGTCCACTTGGTAAAGGTTCACATCAGAATCCTCTGTGGACAGTGGCTGGTAATCCTGTAGCAGGAGCTGATAAATAATTAGATTAGAAACTTTTTGCATCTTTCATTGAAGGAATGTAGAAACAAGATTAATGAGGCAGGGAGAGAATAATAATGCAAGGAAGATGATTAGGAAAGGCATTATCAAAGAGGCTACCCACTTCTGTATGGGGTTTTCAAAAATCCAGGAGTTGGAGGCCTCACATTCCTGAAATTCTGCATATCTGATTGTAGCTCCTGTATTTTATTCCTCACTATTCTAGACTGGTTGATGTAGAAACATCATTCTGCTTGGAGGAACAGGCAAAGACCACCTCCTTTAGATATCAGGACATCTAGCCCCTGTTAGTTCTGAAGCACCACAGCTGCCAAAGAATCGATCTGCTTCTGGGTTGTAAGCATGGTTTCAGACATTTTTGTTGAAAATTAGTGTCAAGCTTTGAAGTGAACTTATTATATTGGGTTGTGGAAGTCGGTATACCTCCAATTCCAGTACCAGCACTTATAGCTATTCCCACTGCAACCAAGAGTGACATGACATGAACTGTCCTCTTATGTTGTACAGCTATAGTATCTATGATTGGGATCAACAGGGGTTCATTTTCCTGGCTGGAAGGTAGGCAATGATATGCCTGAGTGCCACAAAGAGTTGACATGTTTTGGGCTGCTGGGCGTTGTGGCAGAGGTGAGTTATCAAGGGTCCCTATTGCAGTCTAGGGAGCTTAGTGTTCCTACAGAACCTGTCCCAGAGGTCTTAAAACAGTGTGCCATGACAAAAAGAGGGATAGACAAAAGGTATGGAGTGATGGAAACATCAGAGTCAGGGTAGCTGACCAAAGATGAGGTAAGGTTACTTGGCTGTACCACCTGAGAGGCTGTAAGTGGCAATTGCTAGCTAGTTCCCAGGGGTAGACGTAGCCAGCGATCTTTAAAGCGACCAGTTAGGTGACATTAAGGAGTTGGTATTGCTGATCAAGGTCTGAAGGAAAATGCAAAATGGCAAGTTAGTTATGGGGGTGAGGAGGATGTCAAGGAGGTAAGGACCTCGGAGGAGTGTTTCATTACTTCTCCTACTATTCTGTTATCTGGAGGTTCAACAATTGAGACATATTTTCTCTAGATGCAGATAGTACTTACTGGGGACCTGGCTTGATTTTTATGGTAGAGCACACCAACAACTCCTGTCCCTCACTTGGGATTCCATAGGCCTAGAATGTAGAAAAAAAGTCTTGCATTGTTGATAGAAGTGATTGGCCCATGATCCTAGCATATGTATCTGATAAGACCAATGTGGGCAGCCCCCATATTCATCTGCCCATTTTTTTAAAGTCATCTTTTGTCTGGTCAAAGAGAAAGCAAGTAAAGAGATCATAATATTTAGATGGGATAACAGATACAGGGATGACAAATATTTGGATCTGTTCCTGGCATCTGGGCATGGAGCAGTTTCCTGACCCTATTTGGAAAACTTGGACCCTCTGAATCCTGGACTCACCAGAAAGACTCTTGCCAGAAACCCAGGCATAGTATTTCCTGAAGGGCTGCAAGAACCCAGAGAGAGAGGGGTGCTTTCAAGGGGGTAGTCACCCAAGGGTCCAAGTTCTATCGTGTATGTCAGCTAGGAGGCTGGTCATAAGGACCATGAAACACCAACCCCTTAGCCCATAAAGGCTGGCCAGGTCCTATTTGGGAAATCGGGGTCCTCCCCACTGACTGGAGGAAAAACCTTACCAATGGGCTGATGTTGGTGTGAGAATTTTAGCAGTCTGGTAGCAGGAAAGGTGAAACTATGGTTGGTGGGCCCGTTTGACTGAGTAACCTATGTGGCAAGAACTAGTCTCACCTGGTGGATTGCAGCAGTGAAGCAGCTCACATGGTAGACGTTTGAATGTCCCGTGGAGGCAGCAGCAGCTCACATGACGGAAGTCTGTAAATCCTGCAGGGGCTGGCAGTGGTGGTTGACCACAGTTGACCGCAGTTGTGTCTGCAGTCCAAGTCCACACGGTGCAGAGTAGCCATTCAGCACTGGTCGATGGTCAGTCTGTCACAGTCCCTGTCAGCACCAGTTGCAGCAGCTGCCAGCAGACACAGCTGCCAGAGGTTTTGGCACCAATAGTGTGATATAATTATGGCTCGTGTCCGGACAGACCACACCAGGCCAATGCAGTTTCACATGAGAGAGGTTTATTGTGGGGGGAAGGGAGCAGAAAGAGCAATCGAGATGAAGGGGGAAAAGAGAGAGAAGGAGAGGTGAAGGTCAGGAAGGGTTGCCATTTGTTTAGGCTCTGACATAACCCTCGAGGGTAAAGGTGGGAGGTAAACAAAATGGAGGCTGGAAATCTACGGTGATTGCCATGGCAACAGATGTGTAATCACTGTCACAAGCGTCACGGTCATTGCTGGGTTTGGAGGCAATCTGGAACCAAACATATAGTCGGTTCTTGATACCAACATCTATAGTAAGAGGTTTCAATACTCGTCTATCTTCACGTGATAGGTCATAGGTACAGAAATATTGAAACATCAGAATTAAGTCTTACGCATAAAATGAACCATTCATTAGGGCAACAAATAGGTGAAGAATATATCAGCCAAACGTGTGTATACATTCTATTCAGCAGCCCATGGAACTTTCTCTAAAATAGGCCATATAATGGAACATTAAAAAAAAAACCCTCAAAACAATCAGAAATAACTCTCTTTATCTACCTGACTATAATAAAGTCCAGAACCAAAACCATTTGAATTCACAATAAATAAACATACTTGTAGAGACTGAACAAAACAGGACTGAAGGATGAATGACTCAAAGAATAAATAAAGAAAAAAATCAATTTCTGGAATTATACAAAAATAACAACACAATTTTATGGACAAATTAAAAAACTGCTCTATGAGCAATGGGAGACTACTTTTGAAAATAACCTCAATTAAGGAGACAACTAAATAATTCTGTGCATCCTATCATAGCACTGTGGGTTAAAGCTGGATAGCAACAACAATAGAAATAACAGAAAGCTTACAAAGCCATGGAAACAACAAGGTATAAATTAAGAAAGACTTTCTAGAATTTAATGACAATGAATACACAATGTACTCAAACTTATTCGACACAATGCAAATGGTGGTAAGAGCACTATGTGCCACAAAAAATTGGAGAGATAGTGTACTATCAACTCAATAGCACTCCTGAAAACCCTAGAAGGAAATGAGATAGGCATACTCAAGAAAGAATAAAGGGCATGAAATAATCAAACTGAGGGCTGAAATCAATAAAATAGAAACAAAGAGAATAATACAAACATTTGGTGAAACAAGGAGTAGATTTTTTGAGAAAATAAACAAGAGAGACAAACTAAAAGAAACAGAAAGAATATCCAAATTAATAAAATTAGAAATAAAAGGGGAAACAAAACAACAGACACCAAGGAAATCCAGAAAATCATAAGAACATACTTCAAAGAACTGTACTCTACCAAACTGGAAAATCTAAAGACAACGGGTAATTTTCTCTATAGGTAGTAGTTATCAAAGTTAAATCAAGATCAGATAAACAATTTAGATGCCAGAAGTGTGGGCATTATTACCTAGCTTTTGCTCTTTATTTGACTCGCATTCCGGTAACAGCTGATTTGATGTACATGCAGAAAAGCAGTTTTTCTATTATAATATAAAAACATGTACTCCAAATATTTTATTTATAAACCGCATGCTTAGATTTGGCAATACTAACTTCTTCCCTAGCTATAAAGCAGATCTTTATTTTTTTCAAACCTTATTTTTAATGATGGTTCTTAAATACTTTAATACTTATTTAGCCCACACTCATCAGAGATTGTGGGAAAGGAAGGATATGGGGGATGAGGGGAGTGGACCTATTTAGAAAGATTCTTTGGAGCAACTCCCATCTGTGTTGTCTGGAAACTGGCAGTTCAGTTCACAGAATAGCAGCAGCAGCTTGATCCACTCTGGATAGCAACAGTGGTGACATGACCTAGCAGAGATAGTCAGGCCTCAACCTATGCTGAAGTCATCAGGAGGGACTAGGAAGAATGCCAGAAGTTTTTGGCTGTGCCTCTCTCAGAGGAGCAAAGATCAGCAAA